>NW_026539197.1:187500-279804 GCF_027791375.1 Indicator indicator
TTTTTTTTTTGGGGGGGTTGGGGGAGAAACTGGCACAATGGTGCTGGTGGAAGAGGATGGTGATGGTGGTGGGAGTGCTCCTGTTGCCATCTTCTGCTGACCTTCCCTGGCTCTTAAATCTGAGAAGTTGTAGCGGATTCTGTTTTCGGAAGAACAAAGCTGAAAATTTAGGATATTTTTTATATTTCTCCCCCCACCCCCCAATCCCAACTTCTCCTGCACTCTGCTTCCATGCTAGAGATAAAATTTAACAACCCTTTTCTTTCCTGTTTATTTCTTTTCCATGCCCTAAGCGGAGTCCAGGGGTTTCACTTTCAAGACCACGGTTCCTATGTCGCTGCTGGTGCAGCGGGGATTAAGAATTACTTTTTAGTAAGGAAACCTAAAAACTGTTGAGGAAGAAAATCAGGCGCCTGTGTTACATGAGCAGGGTCTTACTTGGATTGAAAAAAAAAAAAAAGGTCATTTTACACCTTTCCCCCCCCCCCAGAAAAATGCGGTGTTAAAGTTGGAAAAGTTCTATCTGAGCCTGAGCGTTTTGATGAGAAAAAAAGGAGAAAGGGAGAGGAGGTGGGGGGGAAAAAAAGCAAATCTCGGCCGAGCTCAGGGCTAAAGAGTGCGGGGTCCTCTGTGCTGCGTGATGGTTGAAAGATGGCCATGGAAAGTAAATCTGTGGCGAGTAAAAAGATTATTCAGAGAGCAAAAACCTGCTGAGGGTAAGCAAGGGGCTTGGCAGAGGCTTCTCTGTGGTAGTATCTCAGAAACCCTCCCGCCCGGGTCCGGTGGGTACCGGTTTTAGGGTGGAAAAGCACAGGATGGCGTGGAGGAATAAAGTCTGAAACTCGGAATAGTTGGAATTTTCAGGGGCTGGCAGGTTTGCCCAGGGCAGGTTGAGATCTGACTGGAATGGTGGATTTTAAGAGCTGGTTTTGGATTTGGTTTTATTTTGGTTCTTTCAGGTTGGTTTGGGTTTGGGTTTTTTTTGCTTTGGTTTCTTACTGGTGAGCCTCAAGGCAAAGTTTCCGTGCAAAGAGGATATTTCGATTGAAAAAATATCAATAACCCTGCTTGGTTTGAAGGTTATGAGGCAAAAAAAAAAAAAAAAGGGGGTGTAAAATCTCTGGCGGGGAATGAATGTCTGAGTTTTTAAACACCGTTTTGTATACACTTGGCTTTGTTTTGTCTGCTCTGTGTGTTAAAGATGCTGCTTTTGAAAGGTGGAAATGACAAAATAGTTGTTGATGTGGTTCAAAGCACCTTGGTTTTCACCATCCTTTTTTTTTTTTGGGTTGAATACACCAGACTGGAGGAGGAAAAAAAAAAAGAGAGAGAGAAAGAGTAATAAGATGTAATAAGCGAGTTTCAAAATGCGAAGAAGAAATTTTAAAAGGTAAAAAAAAAAAAAAAGGAAGAAAAAGGAAGAAACTAATTCATGATCCTGTAAATTAATATTTCAGCAGGGACAAGGTTGGTTACTGGTACATTTGACTGTAATTATTTGATAATAGTGCTGTGATAATTGAATGATTTAAAGGATTCATTACATGTATGATGAGTTTGCCTTCTCTTGTATTAACTATCTGCAGATTTCCTTCGCCTTTCTTCTAGCAGCATGTACGAGACACAACAATTTCTATTCCCTGCATATTAAGATTGATTTTTTCCCCCCCTTTTATTTCTGAGAGACCACCCCCCAAGGAGCAAAAGAGAAGAACCTAAACTTAATCTATGTTCAGCAACCCAACTCCACAAATGCAATAAAAGTTAAAATCTCCCCTACTGGGTTTTTTAATTATGATATTAGGAGGGCTGGTGAGAATTTATTGCTGCGACTATTATCTTATTTTTTTGTTGTTGCCTGGATGTGCCTGGGTGTTTTTTATTTGATGTAAAAACATGGGTAGTCAAAAAAGACACCACGCTGTTCGCCTTCAGCTTCCCTCGCCTGTGATTATTTGCTCCCTGATGCTGTTATGGGGGTAAAATATTGGTGATATTAGGTTCTGCTGCCTCGCATCGTTTCTCCTCCTTGGGTCTGTGCAAAGCTCCTCTCCCAGCAGGTGTAATTTTAAGACC
Organism: Indicator indicator; assembly: GCF_027791375.1. NCBI lineage: Eukaryota > Metazoa > Chordata > Aves > Piciformes > Indicatoridae > Indicator > Indicator indicator. The sequence continues at coordinate 189,577 of NW_026539197.1, forward strand.
TGGAGGCTTTTCCCTGCTTGTCTCTATGTGTCACACGCGTTGCCTGTGGATGAACTTCATCCTTTGCTGCTGGGAATAAGGTTTCGGGGCGGTTTAAAAAACAAAAGCAAAACCCAAACAACTCCTAGCAAAAGCTGTGGGGCGGAGAAGTTGAGTGGGAGGCTATGGGGAGAGGAGGTTGCCTTGATAAACTCATTTTTATTTGCAGCAGGGGAAGGCTTGGACTTTATTATGAGATTTTTTAAAAAAGTCCTCTTCAAATTAAAGCTCTCCTAGATGATTCCTTGGCTGGATTTGGGAAAAGTCCCTTGAAGGTTCGGCTTTTTCCTACCAGAACGAACCCGCTCCAGGGTTGGAAAGAAACCAAACTGGGGCTGGCGGAGAGGGGATCGTGTAAATGGTGGCAAATGTCCCTGCTCAAGGTTGTTATCTTTAGGTGTCTGGGAGTCTGGCTCGGACCCGAGTGTTTACAGAGGTATTGGCTCTGCAGATGACCTTTAAAACAACTGCTTGAAGGGGGTGTGTGTATGTGGGAGAGGGGGATTAGGGCAGAAAAGGGAGCGTTGCCTGAATATCCTTTATTTGCAGGCACATTTATGGTATGGTAGGGAAAAAAAAAAAAAAAGCAGGTTTAAGACTGATCTGATCTCCTTAGAGGAGACGTTTGCACCAGGCCAAAGATCTTGCGGTGCAGATTGGGCTGGAATCCATCGCCTAAAGCAGCACCCTTCACCCCTCCACCTCCTCCTTCCTTACATTTCGCGGGGTTATTGTCTTATTCGAGGGCACCAGGCTCTTCCTAACACCTTGTGCTCGCTTTCAAGATCTCTGGGGTGCAACTGGAGCAGCCAGACAATAGAATTTGCCGACACAACTTGGAGCTTGCAACTATAGTTATCTATGCTAATTACAGGGTGTCTGACAGAGACATAATAAATGTAAAGGGAGAAGTATAGAAATATGTTTCTCCAGGCAGTATACACTTCGCCTTTCTGGGTTCAGGCTTGTTTTCTTGCTCTTCTTTTTCATTTACCTCACTGGGAATTTATTTATTTATTTATTTATTTAAAATAATTTCATTTTTTTCCCCCACTTTCTGATGACCTGAGTTTCAGCTCGCACCCAAAAAAAAAAAAAAAAAAAAAAAAAAATCAAAACCCACTCAGCAAACCTAGGGAGAGGAGATAGAGTTTGGGGTTTTGTTGTTTGGTTTTGGGGGGGGGGGGTTGGCTCCTTCTTTGAGTTTTGTGACACAGGAAGCTTCGTCTGGCGGAGACCTGAAATTTTGAGCGGGGGGGGGGGGAAGAGGAGACCATAACACACTTAAAGAAATTGTGCTGCGCTTTAATTGCACCTCGGAATTTATTGTCTATTAGTTGTACCTCCAGCGCTGGAGAGACAGGAATTCTTCGGCACAAACAGAGGGGAGAGGGGGTGGGAGGGGACGGTGGTGGTGGTGGAAGCACTTAAGCAGGTAAAAAACTCCTGCAGTGCCATTTTTTTTAAGCCGAACTCTGATTTTCTTTACCTTAACTGTGACTCCCATCTTGGCTCAGATTGGTGTTTTCAGGCAGAGAATTCCAGCGGGCAATTGGCCTTGGCGGGGAGAACATTCTTTTTTTTTTTTTTTTCCTTCCCTCTCCTAGAAGATAATTCTTCGAGAAACCTGAATAAAAATTATTATTTTGTTTGGTTTCGAGCAACCAAAATAATTTAGAAGGAAGGAGACTGCTTGTGTGTGGGGGGAAAGGTTAAGACTATAACTGTAACCGCACAGCTGCAGGGATTCGCGGCTGCTGTTTGGGCTGAAATGCAGCTTTCCCCCTACATTTCTTTGCCTTCAGGAAAAATCCTGGAATAAACCGAAGCATTTAGGGGGATCAGGAATTATTTTGCAGCTTCCTCAAAGCGTCTGCTCGGGAGTCATTCGGTTCTATTGTGTGCAATTTTTTTTCCTCTTTTTTTTTTTTTTCCCCCAAGGAAAGGAGGGGTGAAGAAGGAACAAAAGAAAGAGAGAAAGAACTTGGGCAGGCAAAAGAGAAGACGAAGGGAGATGCAAAAGGACAAAGAGAAGAGGGGGGAGGAGGAAAAAGGCGAGGAAAAAATTGGAACTTTATTTGGGATTAGGGATGGAAATGCAGGCGGGGAGCAGGAGCAGGGGCTAGCTAGAGGGTTACTTTCGTTTCGGAAGCTAGCACCACCCTCCCCAGCTCCTCCAGAGCGGGGGCTGAAGGTGTGCAGTGGGGCTGGAGAGGGCTCGGGAGGGAAGAAAACACCGATTTCTGTTTTAATCCGAACTTGACAGTGTTAATTGAACCGAGGGAAAGCGGGGGAATGCGGATGAGGGTTGTTTTGTTGTGGTTGGTTTTTTTTTTTCTTCCTCTTCCTGGAGGAGGCTCCGTTTGGCTGCTCAGCCCCAGGCCTTCGAGCTGCCGCCGAACATTCCCCCCAAACCCCCCAAAAAAAAATCCTTCCATCCCCGGGGCCACCGAGACGCGGCACCGGGGCTGTCCCCGGCGGGAAGCTGCGGGACTCGGGGTGTCCCCGCTCCGGAGGAAGCTGCTGAGCTGCTGATGGAGCTGGGGCCTGGAGCTGCCACAGGGAAACAGGGATACACCCTCTCTCCCCCCACTCCCCCCTCCTCCCCCCCCTGCTTCTCAATTCCTGGATACAGCAGGCTGGCTTCTGCTTACTACCGCTTTTAGCACCAAAAAATAATAAAATCAAATTAAAAGGCAAGAAAAAAAGACAATAAGCAGGGGCATCTCAGCAGGCAGCCTGTCCACGAGTTGTTTTTTTCTTTTCAATAGTTGCTTTTTCTTCCCACCCCTTCTTCTGCCTTTTTCCTTCGTCTTCTGTCTTTTTTGTGTCTTTTTTATCCCCCTTCTCTTTCATATCTCTCTCTTCTCTCTTTTTTTAAATCCCCTTTCTCGTTATTTCTCCCTCTTCTCTCTTTTTTCCCCTCCCCTTTCTCTTTTTATTTCTCCCTCTTCTCTTTTTTTTCTCTCCCTCTGCTCTTTTTATTTCTCCCTCTTTTCTAATTTTTTCTCCCTCTGCTCTTCTCCTCCTCCATCTTCCATCTTTATTCTCTTCTCTTTTCTCTCTTTTTCTTTTTCCCCCCTCCCTCTCTCTCTCTCTCTTTTTTTTAATTAGGGTTAGTTTTTTGTCTCACTTCCTTCCAATCAGGGGAGAATTTCTTCGAAGCAAAAAGATTTGGAAAGTGGGGGAAAGATCCTGACTGCACCCAGGGAAGCACAGGACAGGGATGGAGGAGTTCGGGCTGGGAGCTGGGGCAAAGATTTCACTCCGGCAAGGTGCCAGGAGTCAACTGGGCAGGAGGGTACTCAGACAAAGGATGAATTTTCTCTAACCTCCGATTTTGCGAGTTGAATTTCTTTTCTTTTCTTTTCTTTTTCTTCCCCCGCCTGGAACAGCAGAAATATAAATAATCACCAACAAAAAAATCCTGATAGAGCCTGGGGACTGTGAGTGGTGCTCGAAGCATTTAAGTTTCTTTCCTCCCAGATTTAAAGGGGAAGGTGAGAGGAAAAGATATTTAATCTGCCTGGAGGGGAGCTGATAGTTCACCATCGTTTCAGAAGAGGTAAAATCTCCCATAAAACAAGTCCCGAAGCTATTGTGGAGGGGCAGGAGTCTGGCTGGAGCGGGTGGAAAAGCTGCGAGATAACCTTGTAGCTGCTGGATTCAACAGCGAGGCGTTTTAATTCCAGCCTGGATCTTTTCCTTGGAGACTCTGCTGCTGGAAAGGGGAATATTTCAGGATATTGCTTTAGTCGCCTTGCACTCGGGCTGGACTTGAGTCACATAACTTTGCCTTCAGCCATGGGGATGGTTTCACGTCGCGATGAGCGTGAAAGGAGAATATTTTATGGGGGTTCACCTCGTGTTAAATTTTACGAGGGGTTCACATCGCGTTTACGGGGTTGTGCAGCGGGGGGAAAAAACGTTGTCTTGAGCCGTGTCTTGAGTCTCAAAGCGTGTCTTTAGCCTTAAACCGTGTCTTTAGCCTTAAACCGAGTATTGTCTCAAGCCGTCTCTCTGCTTCCAAGCCGTCTCCTCAGCTTGCTCTAAGGTGAAGTGTTCCCATCCCTGCTTTTGTGCTCTTTTCAGTCTGAGCCCAGCAGCCCCTGAACTCGAGGGGTTTGTAGCCAAAATCCCGCTGGTTTCTTCCCTATTGAACAACCCCGGCAATCTGGGGAGGGGGATAACTCCGTGTGCTGCAGGTTTCCGTGCGAATAAAAGAAATCTTTGCCTTTGTGTCACACCAACATGCACCATCCACCACCACTCATCCTCTAGTGACCTTGCCTGCTCGCGTTGAGGTTACAAAAAAAAAAACCCAAACCAAACCAAACCTGCTGCTACTTCTCAGAACTGTGTGGATTTGGTAAATTCTGCTCGATTTTGCGATTTCTCTGCTGTGTATTCTGATTTATATTTTTTTATTGTTTAATTTCTTTTTTCCCCTTGGAAGCCTTCCCCATTGACTCTGCTTTCTAGGGCTCCTCTCTGCCATGCTCAATCCTTCCTTTTTCTCTCCTTCCTTCACTCTCTGCTTCTTTTTTCCTTCCTTTCTCGCTCCTTCCTTCAGTCTCTGCCTCTTTTTCCCTTCCTCCCTCTCCCTTTCTCCATATTCAGCCAACCTTCCTTTTGTAAAGATTCCCTGGAAATATTCCACCAAAGTAGGGAAGCCGAGCTGCTTCTTCCCCTCCACATCCCCGCTGCACCAGCAGCCCAGCAGAATAAGGATTTGAAAATGGGAAGAGATCAAAGAATGATGAGTTTAGATTTTTTTTTCCCTTCCCAACGTAAAAATCCCCTTCAGTGGAGAGCAGTGACTGACAGATAAATTGGTCTCGATAAAGGCCAAGGAAGACATTCTGCTCCTTCAGGAATATTTCCCTTTAAAGGTTCACATAAAACGGGATGAGGGATAAATTCGAGAGTGGGGGAGGTGAAGAGTGGATGACTTTTCCCTTCGAATTTGGGAAATCTGCCGTCCCTTGGCAAACCCCCTCCCCAGTCCTGGTTGTATTTTGAAGCCTCCCCTGTTTTCTCCAGAAGAAAATCCTTTCTCGACCAGCAGCGAGGGCAGCCCTGAGAATTAATTTGTAATTTTATTGTAGTTTTTTTTTCTCCTGTGGATTGAGGTGCAAGATTTTACCCTGGCTCAACTGAGGGGGGAAGGTTGGAGGGGCTGGGGGAGTTTGGAGAGGTGTCTCCTGGCAGCATCATTTCTTCTTGTCTCTTTATTCCTCAATCTGCCCTCATCTCTTTCCTCCTCTTGCTCGCAATTGTCACGCAACTTACTGAGGGGAAAGAAATCCTAACACGAAGGACTGAAGAGGTTTGTGCCGTGCCCGTCCATGGGACTTGCTCAGAGCTGCTGTCACTTGTGAATGCTGCATCACTGGAGACACCCAGCCCACCGCCCCCCTCCCTGCCTGCTTCCCTTTCGCGTAGAGGAACCCCCTCAGCCCTTCCTCAGCCCACAGTTTTCCTTCTTCTTGCAAATTTGGACTATTTCCCTCCATCTCCCCCCAATACTCGAAAGCCCGAGCTGATGGAGAACCCTGGAGAGCCCAGATAAAGCAGATTTTGAGGGGGGAGTAGTGGGGGGAGGCGGAGTGGGGGTGGACTCTGTCTCTAAAAAACAATTAATGAGGGGTTATTTTTGGTTAGGAATCTTAATCTTTTTTTTCCTGGTAAGGGAAATCGCCTCACTCCCTTCTTTCAGACTCCAAGGGGCGTGAGCTATTTACCTACCTGTCTTTAATACAAAGGAAAGGTTATTCCCTCAAAAAAAAAAAAATGCAGCCAGGCTACCACCGATTATTTTTTTTAAAGGCTCCCAACTTCTTCAATCGATTTGGTGGAAAAAAAGGAAAAAGAAAAAAAATTAAATTAATTAACATTTAAACAAAAAAAGAGATGAAGAAAAGTTTCCAGGAGTGAACAACAAAAAAAAAAAAAGGCAAAACAAACCCCAAAAAATGAAGAAAAATCAGTGTGCCCAACGCACATTGCTGCTTCTGCCTGATAGGCAAAAAACCTCGCTCCCATCCTCAGCTCCAGAGCTGAAACTCACTCCTACGGTTTTATTTAATGAACGACACATTTATGAACAATCAAATGATCCTCGTAAAAATTTTATTGAAGGACATAAAAACATCCACTCCTTGCCGAATAACGCAGCCTTTTTGCTGCAAAAGCTCAGTCCTTTTATTTTTATTTTTAATTTTTTTTTTTGGAGGGGGGTCCTGGAATTATTATTTCTCCTTCCCTCTTCTCATTAAAGATGCTCCTCGTACCTCTATCTATATATTTACTTCCCCCCCCTCCTTTTTTTTTTTTCTTGGCCTCCTGAAGACACTTATTTCTTAAAGCAAAGCCTGAAATGTGCCTGTGCCCCTCAGATCGCAGCCTGACGAGGAGAGAGCGCTGCAGAAGATGACAAAAGCCCCTTTAGCTTTTAGGCTAAAAGCTTCTTCCCCCCCCTGCCCCCCTTCCCCCCACTACTCTCCCCAACCTTCTCCCCCCCTATCCTCCCTATCTCCATCACCCGGCTAGGAGTCCACCTCCACCGCGCTTCTCCCCTCGCCCCCTTCCCACCGATATTCAATTTAATGTGTCCATTAGAGGCTTGGAAGCAAAGGACAGAGACAAATTACGTCAAGAAATAGTTCCTGGGCTACCTTCTACAATTACCTTCCACCTTCCTTCAGGACCAGCATCCCCTCACCCCAACCCTGCTCTGTATACCACCCCCCACCCCAACTTCCACCAACCCACTCGTAGAGCATCCCCCGGCTGAGGACCGGCCGAGCATCTCCTCCCCATCTCCGCCCCATCGCCGGCGGCTTTAGGAGAAGGCGGGTGGTGTTACTGAGGAAAAAAAAAAAAAAAAAGGAAAGGGAGGGAAAAAAAAAAAAAAAAGGAAAGGAAAAAAAAAAAGAGAAAAAAAAAAGAAAGAAAAGAGGGGAGGAAACAAAAAAAAAAGAAGGGAAAAAAAAGAGCTGCGGATTGATCCACGCTATATTTTTGGGTAAATACAATCACGTGAGGGCGGGCAGCCAATGGCACACTGGGAAAGGCTGAAAAAATAATTACCTGCCCTGATTGTTCTATGAGAAGATAAAAAGTACACATACAGTTCATACAATAATCTTATGAATGTAAAAGAAGGGGGGAACCATGTCGGCTTCTGGCCCCATAAGCAACTACTATGTTGACTCCTTGATAAGCCACGAGAATGAAGAGCTCTTGGCCTCCAGGTTCCCCGGCTCTGCCTCCCACCCGGCTGCCTCCCGACCGTCAGGATTAGTCCCGGACTGTGCCGACTTTCCATCCTGCAGTTTCGCCCCCAAGCCGACCGTTTTCACCACCTCCTGGGCTCCAGTTCACTCCCAGTCCTCGGTGGGCTACCACCCGTACGCCCCCCAGGCGCCCGTCGGGGCCGAGCCCAGGTACATGCGGACTTGGCTTGAGCCCCTCGCTGGGGCCGTTTCTTTCCCGGCCTTCGCCCCCGGTGCTCGCCCCTACGGCCTGAAGCCCGACGCTTTTCCCGGGAGACGGGGGGAGTGCGGCCCCGCCGACGGCCGAGGCTACGCGGAGTACATGTACGGGGCTCCGGGGGAGCTGAGGGACAGAGCCGCGCAGACAATTCCCTCCCCGGAGTCCGAAGCCATCGCTTCCAGCAAACACAAAGAAGAAAAGCACGAATTAGACCCCAGTAAGTCGAAGTCATTCTTGTTTACGACCGGGGAAGGCATTACGGCTTCCAGGACCCTACTCAATAAAATGAAATTACCTTTAGAGAGAGCCCGACCCTAAAACTCCAGATACGCAGGAAGATCTCCGAGCCCGCCTTAGCAGAGCCGGAGAGCAAGTATCTCCACTTTGTTTGGGGCTCTTTAGGCTTTTTTTCCCCTTTCTTTCCCCCTTTTTCCCCCCTTTCCCCGCCTTGTTTTTATAATTTTGTTTCCTTTTCTGATTTTCTTTTCTTAATATTTTAAAAAAATAATTCATTTGATACATATATATATATATATTTTTTTTTTAATCTCTTTTTTCTTCTCTCAAAGTGATGGTGGGGGTGGAATTTGGCTGCTTTGCTTCATCACCTTCCACCGGGGGAGGGAATTAAAAGGAAAGAAGAAAAAAAAATTAATAAATATATAGTATGCGTGTGTGAGAGGGGGAGAGAGAAAAAAGGGGGAGTTAGGCACAGGGAAAAAAAACCCTCTTGGCTTTCCAGTATTCCCACTTTCAAAGGACAAGGAAGAGTTGGAGCTGGCTGGAAGTGAACGCATTGATGTGGGTTGGTTTGTTGGTTGTTTTGTCTTGGGGTTTGGGGTTGTTTTGGGTTTTTGGGGGGGTTTCTTTTTTCTTTCTTTTCTTTTTTTTTTTTTTTTTTTTTGGTGTGAGATGGGGAAAGAAAAGGGAAAGGGAAGAGCCCTGGTTAAAAGGCTAAAAAGCAGAGTTGTCTCTTTATCTATTTTAAAAATCAATAAAAGCTCCAGCGGTGCAAATTATTCATCAAACGCTCTAAACACGTGGGAATAAATGAAAAAGGTGGGTGCCCTGGGCGGGGGGTCGGGGGTGGGATTTGGGGGGGTGAGGGGAGCAGGTTGTGTGTTGCGGGGAGAAATGTATGCAGGGGAGAAGCAAAGAGGAAAAATGGGAATCGTAAAGGCATCAACCGAGTGGTGTGGAGGTAGCTGGGGGGCAAAAAGGCAGCGAGCGCAGGACATTGGACCATACACTTGAAGAAACATCTTCTGCAGTCCAAGTGAGAGAAGGAGGTGGGGAAAAACTTCCCCCCCCACCCCCAAAAAAAAAAAAAAAAGAACAAAAACAACCCCAAAAAACCCCAAACCTTAACCCAACTATCAGAACCTTGAACACTGTAGGGGCAGGAGTCAGGTAACCACCATCATGACCCCACCACCACCACCACCCCCCAAAAAAAAATACCCCAACATCCTCTAGGATCCTCCAACTCCAGGACATCTCTCTCTGGAGATGCTGCCAGGAGGTGAGGGATGCTCAAAAACCCACCCAAGCCAATCCCTTTCCTGGCCAAACCCTCCCGGCCAGGAGCCCAAAACCCGCGGGGGAGTGTGTGTGGGGGATACTGCGGGTCCACGCTGGAGTCCCGCGTGGCCCCAAACCCTTTAACGGGACTTTAACGGGACCCCAACACCCCCCCATCATCTCTGGCTTAAGATGTGGGTGATTTTGGAGGGATAAAGTGGGGTGACAGCAGATGGGAGCAGCTCAAGGTTTCGCTGTCTCTCAGGGCAGGAGCTCACACCTCTCTTGATGACAGGCGGGTTGGTGCCAGGCACCCTCCTAATAAAAACAAGTAAAAGGAATCAGGGGGTGAAAAATCTCCTTTCACTGCCTGAAATAGGGGCACGGGGGTTGGGGGAGAAGCTTCTCCCCAGGATGGCAGCGGTGGGTTTGCTCCCCTGGAAACTCCTTCAGGTTAGGGGAAGGAGGAGCAGGGGAAAGAGAGCAAAAACCCACAACAAAAACAAACCCCAAACCAGCCCCAAACTCCCAATTTCTGGGAGCCAGTAGGACATCTCGCGTGTCATCCTTAAGATGTTAAAGCAACAAACTCGGCTTTCCAGGTCTGGGAAAGCTTGGAGGGAAAGTATTGGAGAGCCTGAGGTTGTAAAAAGAGTTTATGGGCCTATGAAATGGTGGGAATTTTGACTTTTTATGACTATGTTCTTAGATTACTGCGAGCAGCAGTCATGTGGATAATTATTATTTTAAACCCATTGCTACAGTTTTATTTAGTGCAACTTTTATGTGCTGAACGGCAGCAAAAGGAAAAAAAAAAAAAAGAAAGAAAAGAGAAGGAAATGACCCCCTTCCAAAATAAACAGATTAAAACTCTTCTGAAGGTCACTTAAAATATTTAGGTAAGATCTGCTAATTAAACAGGTTTCTCTCCGTAGTTCCAAGCAGGGTTTGGAAGAGGAGGAGGTGAGGGTGGGAAGAAAAGATAGCTGAATACATTGATTTTTTTTTTCTTTTAATTTTTTTTTTTGTTGTGTGCCCCTTCCTCACCCCTCACCCCCCAAAAAAATATATCTATCTATATATATCTATAAAAAATCTTCTTTCTCAGACAACCCCGTGGCAAATTGGATTCATGCGCGCTCCACGAGGAAGAAAAGATGTCCTTACACAAAGTATCAGACCCTGGAACTGGAAAAGGAGTTTTTATTCAATATGTACCTCACACGGGACCGGAGGTACGAAGTAGCCAGAGTCCTTAATCTCACTGAACGCCAAGTCAAAATCTGGTTTCAGAACAGGCGAATGAAAATGAAGAAAATGAATAAAGAGAAAAGCGATAAAGAACAGCAATAAAGTTGGCAAAGTCCGTGAGAAACGAGGGTGGAGAGAAAAAAAAAAAAAAGGAAAAAAAAAGGAGAAAATAACAAACAAAAAACACCACAGGAAAAAAAAAAGCTGGTTTTTTGGGGGGGATTTGAAATGTTTCTGACTTTGAATGTGCGGATGAATGTTTTTAGCGTTCTAGGCAACCCCAGCAAAGCGTTTTGGGGCCACGAATCTGCTCTAAAATGAAACTAAATAATAACTTAAAAAAAAAAAAGCTGGGTTTGGGGGGTGGGGTGGGGTTGTTTTCCCTTTTTTTTCCTTCCTTTATTTTTTTTTAAATAATATTATATATATATATTTTATTTTATGGGGTTTGATCCTCCTCAGAAAACACCCACAAGAAGTACTTGAATTTTTATTATTATTTGTGTGTCGTCTTTTTTTTTTAATTATTTTCCCCCCTTTTGTTATATTTTTGTTGTTGTTAGTAGTATTTTATTTCCTAAATTAAACTTAACCGCTATTTTTATTTTTTAATTCCGCGAGCTCGTGAGTATTTTGTACAAAACAGAGGGGAAAAAAAAAAGGAGACAAAAAAAATAATAATGGAGAGACTGAAGGGAATGTGGCTCGATGATGTTTTTCTGTCACGGTGTTGAACGTTTCTGCTGTACTTATTTGTGTATTTTCTCGTCTCAGAATCGTTCTGTAATATTGTTATGTTCGCGGTTGTAGAGCAGCTCGATGTAAATATACCTAAGGTCACAGGAACGAGAGAAAAAAAAAAACAAGAAAAGCAGATAAAAAAAACAACAACAGCAAAAAAAAAAAAGAGAGAGCAATATTTAGGTGTCTTTTTTTTTTAAACCCTTTGCAAAAAAAAAAAAAAAAAAAAAGGAAGGAGCTTTGCCGGGGCTGGTGCCTCAGCGAGGCAGCTTCGAGCATCCCCGGAGGAGAGCGAAGCTTTTTCTTTTTCTTTTTTTTTTTTTTTTTCTCCTTTCCTTTTTCCTTCCTTCCCCCAGCACTTTCCCATTTTCAAAGTACCATAATAAAAAGGCGCTGAGGTAAGGGTTCTACGTGCCATCCATTTTGGAGATTGGGATAATTAATTGTACTAATTTATGACCCCGGGCAATCGAAGGATATGTTAAAAAGGGCTAAATATGGATGCTGGGAATAGAGGAGTTGGCAAAAGCATCCTCTTTCTGCTTTATCGATGGCTTTGCCAAGGCTTGGAGGCTTGCTGGAAGTGCTGCTTCTCGCAAGACAGCTCAGGAGATGGGGAGGGGGAAATTGCTTGGGGTGGAGAAGGGTTCGGTGTGTGTGGGGGGGTGGATAGAAAGAGCAGGGGCTAAAGAAATGTATGTGCGGAGACTGCAAATTTCAGGGTAAAAGGCAAAAAGGAGAAAAGGCAAAAAATTAAAGGGGGGGCGGGTAAAAAGGCGAACAATGAAAAGGTGGAAAAAAATAAAAGAGGAAAAATTAAATTTTTTTTAAAGGAAAAATAAAAAGAAAAACAAAAGAAAAAAATTAGAAGAAACAAATAAAAGAAAAAATAGAAGCAGCAAATAAGAGAAAAAATAAACGAAAGAAAGAAAGAGGAAAAAAAAGGCACATGTCCTCCCCCTGCACGCACTCCTTTTGCCATACGTGGTGGAAATTAAAGAAGGGGGTGGGGGGGAAAAGGAAAGGGGGAAAAAAAAAAGGGTTGTTGGGTGCGGAAAGGTCAACCCCCCCCATTCTGGCAGAGCTGAGGCTGGTGCAGAGGCGAGAAAGGCGCTGCCCAGAGCCGGGTTTCTGGTTGGGCTTCTGCTCTGGGCTCTTTCCAGGCTGCTGAAGGAGGAACGAGAGGCAGGAGATTGTGTAAAAAATGAGCAGCGAGGGATGTTTAATCATAAAAACTTGTTATAGGTCCCTTTCTTTAATGAAATGAGTGGAGCAGGGTTTTAATCTTTCTAATCAGAACCAGATCCGGCGAGCGAGATGCGTTTGTCACCCTCGTCCCAGTTTCCCCCCTTCTGAAATCAAAAAATCTGGAAGCGATTACTTCTGCTGATCCCATAAAATATTGCTCTTTAATATTTTCTTGCTGAAGCCTGGCGGAGGTTTCTTTTTCCTTCGCCCTGATTTGTGTCCCCGCTGATTCAAAACCCGGGCTCTGTTTTTCGGTCACCGGTGGGGGGACAGGGCACACGGCGGGCTATCAGCAGAGACGTCCCTGGAGCAAGGAGGAGGGGGCTTTAAAAAAAGGGGGGGGGGGGGAAAAAATCCCTTTTTTACAATCCCAGTTTCGTGCCGGAAACAAAACAAAACAAAACAAAACGACCAACCAACGAGCTCAGGTTGGAAAATATTTTAGCGGAGGGGAAGATTTATAGACCGAAAAAAAAAAAAAGAAAGGGGGAATTTTTTCCACTTACGTCGCGTCAGTTAATTTTATTTATTTATTTTCATTATTATGATTATTATTGTTGTTATTATTTTTCCTTCTCGTCTGCTTCTCTCCCTTCATTCATCCCCTTTCAAATAAAGAATTAAAGCCCCTGCAGGGTTGGGAAGCCATCTCGCCCACCTCCTTCTCTTCCTGAGTGGGGTAAAACCATTCCCTGCTTTCTCGTTTTTAATTAAAAGGATTTAATAATAATAATAATAAGTAAATAAACAAACATAGTAAATGAAATAATCATCCCGATCATCATTTGGCCAGGACTTTGGAGGTAGTTTTGGACCCGGCTTTTCTGGTGGGGGCTTGTCAGGAGGAGCGTTTTAGCGATGCTGTAGGGACGTGATCTATGGAAGTTCATTTTGTGTGTGTCCCCCACCCTCCCATTCAAGGGAATCTCATTTCCAGTGAATCCACAGCCTTCTCCCTCCCCCTTCCTCCCCATCTTTCCCCTCTCCCTTTTTCCCCACAGTCCCCCCTCCCTCTCCAACCCCTCTGTCCCCCTCTTCCCATCCGTTTTCCTTCTCCCCCCCCTCCTTTTTCCCCATCCGTTTTCCCTCCCGGTTCTCCGGCCAGACCCCCAGTAGGGTCGTCGGGCAGCGCTGGAGATGCCCCTTTGTCTCCAGCGAGCTGCTGGTTGGGGCTTTCTTTTGTTGGTGCTGGGTTGGGTTAAAATCCTGCCGCAGTTTTAGTTCATGTGCAAGGCCCCCGGTATCCTCAGCTTCCCCCCTCCCCTCCTCTCATCGCCCAGTCCCCCGGTGAAGGGTTACACCAGTTATAAAATGCCATTTGGCCCTGCTGGGAGAGGCTGTACTGGTGCTGCTCAGCCATTGAATTTCTCCACCAGCACAGAAAAGGGATTTAAAAAAAAAAACAACAACAAAACAAAAAACACCAACAAAACAACCACCCACAAAAACAACTCCCAAACCTCAAACCCATCTAAAAAATAAAGAATATTAAGTATTTCAATATAATACAAATCCAGGCGGTTTGCAAACCTTTTTTGTTTTTGAATTTATTTTGACTTTTTATTCTTTTTTTTTTTTTTTTTTTCTGGTGGCTTCATGTGTCAAAATGCCCCAATTTGGGCATCCTCTGACATATGGTGCGTGTGTGCAGGCGCATACTGATACAGCTATTGTGTGCTGGGGACCATGCAGATGCGGCTGTGCCCGCGGAAAGATGCTCTTATCGCGTTGGGAGAGGAAAAAAAAAAAGGAATTCAAAATTAGATATAGAGAGGCATGGATCTAATGGTTTGGTGGGGGGAGGTTAGTGGTGCTTGGCTGGAAATTTCCCCTTTTGTAAAGAGAATAAAACAGGCAGGACACTCTCGTAGGTACATTTCCGCAGCCTCAAAGAATGAAAAGAAAAGGGGGAGGAAAGAGAGAAAAAACCCGGGGGGTGGGGGAAAAGAAAGAAAAAAAGGGAGGAAAAAAGAAAGAAATAAAGGGGAAAAATAAAGAAAGGAAAAAAAAAAAAGGGGGGGGGGAGGGAAAAAAAGAAGAAAAAAAAAAGGGGGGAAAGGAAGGGGGAAAAAAGGAAAAAAAAAAAAAAAGCCTCTTTTACAGCTCTGTTTGTCTCCCTGCTATGCAGGGCTGAATAGGGGCGAACAAAACAGGACCCCGGCCCTGGCTAGACGTCTGGCTTTAATTGCTTTATGGTTTAAATAAGGTGGGTGCTCTTCCCTTTGAAACCGGATTATTGGAATGTTTTGTCTACAAGCTACAAACAACAGACCCCCCTCGGATGGAGGGGAGGGAGGGGGGGTAAAGGAAAAAAAAGAAAAAGAGAGAGAGGGGGAAAAAAAAAGAGAGAAAATCAATCCCCAGCTTGAAATTTAAACTGATAAAAGTGCAGAGATTAGGAAGGGGAAAGGGGAGGAAGGGGGGAAAGGAGAAAAATTAACCCCCAGCTCGAAATTTAAAGTGATAAAAGGGGAAAAGGGGCGAGATGGGGAAAGGAAAAGGGGGGGAGGGAAATGAACAAATCTCAAAGGCGAAACTGATAAAAGAGTGAAGATGGGGAAGGGAAAAGGAGGGGGCGGTGAAAGGAAAGAAAAGATAAATCAACCCCCAGCTCTAAGCTAAAAGTGATAAAATTGGGGAGATGGAGAAGAGGAAGTGGGGGGAAGGAAATAAAAGAGAAAATCGACTCCCAGCTCGAAGGTAAAACTGATAAAAGAAAGGAGATCGGGAAAGGGAAGAGGAAGGGGAAGGAGGGAAAGAAATAAAGGAATAATCAGCCCCCAGCTCGAACCTATAACTGATAAATGTGGGGAGATGAGGAGAGGAAAAAAAAGGGGGGGTGGTGTCACATCTGGTGGGGTTATTTTGGACCCGTGTTCCTCTGCTGCTGGGTTTTCCAGTTGTTTTTTATAGTGGGAAAGGGGGGAAATAGGGACAAAATGAAATAAAGGCAGAGGGAAAATGCGTTCCCCCCCCCCCCCCCCCCCAAATTAAAAATAAGCCACCTGGGGAGCATTTTTATGAAGGTGACCGCACAGCGCTGCCTGATGGTCTCTGCCTTTCTTCCCCCCACCAAACACACACAGGTTTTTGGGGTGCTGATAAGGGGTTATCGGTTAGAACGCGCTGATTCAGGGGGTTCCATCCTCACATCCCTCCCCCTCCTTCACAGCGCACCCCCGGCGCTGCGCTCCGGCGCGGCCGCGAGATGGCGCTGTTGCCCAATGTTAGCGCGGACCCGCGCGCGGCGGGACGCGACCCCCTTCTCCGGCGTTACCCCCGCGCAACCCCCGCGGCCTGGACTGGGGATGGAGATATTGGTGAGGGTGAGGATGGGGAGGAGGAGGGTGAGGGTGGGGAGGAGGATGAGGACGAGGATGAGGACGAGGACGAGGAGGATGAGGATGAGGGTGAGGATGAGGATGAGGACGAGGATGAGGATGATGAGGAGGCTAGAGCTAGAGCTAGGGCTAGGGCTAGGGCGAGGGCTAGGGCTGGGGCTGGGGCTACAGATGACAATGGGGATGGAGATGAGGAGCAGGATGGGGATGAGGATAAGGATAAGGATAAAGATAAATGTAAGGATAAGGGTAAGGATAATGATAAGTGTAAGGATAAGGGTAAGGATAATGATAAATGTAAGGGTAAGGATAAGGATAAGGATAAGGATAAGGATAAGGATAAGGATAAGGATAAGGATAAGGATAAGGATAAGGATAAGGATAGGGATGAAGATGAGAATGGAGATGAGATTGGGGTTGAGGATAGGGATGAGGATGGATGGGGATAAGGATGAGCATGAGGACAGGGATGAGGATAAGGATGAAGATGGATGAAGATGAGGATGGGGATGTGCAGAGATGCCTGACTTCACCCCCTCCACACACAGCCAAATCGTGCTGAAACCCCCTCCCATCGACAGCATTTTTAATGTCTTTTTTTTTTTCCCCCACTCGGGGCTGACATCTAACAGCGCAGGGAGCACATAACTGCATAAAAAATGCTTGCACAGAGAAATTGCCTATTTCCAAGTGGTTGTGGGAGTTGCTTTTTGTTGTTTTTCTTTCTTTCTTTTTTTTCCCCCCTCCTTCCCACTCTTTATTTACTCACGTCACGTATCTCTCCAAAGCTTCCTCATTTTGGGGTGGGGAAGGAGGGAATGACATTTTTTTTTTCAGTGAAGGTCAGGGCAAAAGGAGAGGGGAGGGAGGTGGCGTGGAGGGGAGGGAGGACGCGGAAGGAGAGGATAGAAAAATAACAAAAAAGCCAATTCCGGGAGGGGACAATGAAACACCTAAAAGTACAATACAACGGCAGCGAGGTAGCTACAGCCAAGCAACACAAGACACATCAATAACCCCCCCCCGAAGAAAAAAGAAAACCGACCTCATCCCCACATCTAAACACGGCCAGCCCAGCCCAGACAAAGAGCAGCGCTTTCCTCAGACCCTAAACATCCCGATTTTTTTCCTTCAAAAGAAGCATATCCCTTATTTCATCAAATCTGGAAGGTGGGGGAGGTCCTGGAGGAGGGGGGGTAAGGGGACGGTGAGGGGGTCAGGTCCTTTTTCCATAGCCACTGAAGGCAAACACTGATTTCCCACCCTAAGGGATGATCCTGGAGGATTCTCCACCTTTGCTTCTTGCATCCACAGATAACAACTGGGGAAAAAAAAATGCAGCAGTTTCCCTCCAATCTTAGTCTTAACTGATCCCAATTTGACAACTTTCTCTATTTTTTTTTTTTTGGGGGGGGGGAGGGAAGGGAGGGAGCAGCACTTTAATTTGCTGCTTTTATTGCATGGGAAGGGTCTCGGCTTTTAAAAATAGAAAAGTTATTGATTAGGGGAAGAAAATGGTCACCTCGACTATGAGCTGTTAATTAAGGAGCTTCTGTCCCTAGCTGCTCTTCTCTTTTTTTTTTTTTTTTTTTTTTTTTTTCCTTGGGTGGGGGAGGATGGAGGATGTCTAGGGAGGGGGAATTCTCCAAGAAAAGAGAAATTTAGGGAAAGGGGAATTACCCAGGGAAGGAAGGATCTGGAGAAGGAGACGATGAAGTGGATTTCTCCTCTGAAATCAAAACAAAACCCCACAACAAAACCAAGGATTCTGCTCATGGTTCTGTCTTTGAGATTATTGAGGTCGAAAGGTTGTTCCTTCCCAGCAAAAACCACCTCGGTTTTAGGAAATATTTCCACGACGGGCAGTGGGAAAAAAAAAAGAGAGAGAGAAAAAAAAAAAAAGCTCTTCTCCTGCACAGTTCATTGTCTGCTTACTGGGAGGAGAAAAAAAATTAAAAAAAAAAAAGAAAGAAAGAAAGAAACCAACAAACCCAACCACCACATGTAGCCTTAAGTGGAAAAATACAGCCTGGATTTGGGAAAATCTAATCAAGGTGGATTTGGTGGCTACTGAGGCTATTCCTCTTCTTGGGAAGGTGTCTGAAAATTAAAGGATAATTAAAAAAAAAAAAAAAGGATTTTCACCCTCAGCAAAGGTTTGCCTCAAAAGAAAAAAAAAAAAACCAAAGCCACAACCCCAAACCTCATCGTGATTGTGACCTTTACTGGGGAGAAAAATCTACCCCGAGCCAGCTTGGGATGGAATTTTATTTTTATATATATCTATATCTATAATGTTTTTTTCCTCCCTCCACATTTGAAATGGCTTAGGAGTCACCCAGGTCCCTTCTGAAAATAATTAGGCTGAGGTTTGAGGGTTTGGGTTTCATTTTTTTTTCCCCCCTCTCCTCTTGTGGTGGTGGAAGAACATGAGGGAAAGATTTGAAGGTCTGTGGACTTGTGAAGGAAACAAGGGGAGGTGGTGGTGGGGCAGGGGGGAGTGTTAATAACATCGTGACAGTTCGTGGCTTTGGTATTTTTTTTGCAGCTCGATAGGAAAACCAAAACAAACAAAAAACCCCAGGAAAATAAAATAAAATAAAATAAAATAAAATAAAATAAAATAAAATAAAATAAAATAAAATAAAATAAAATAAAATAAAATAAAATAAAATAAAATAAAATAAAATAAAATAAAATAAAATATTCCTTTGCTTTGTGGTCCTCAGCCCCCTTCCCCCACCTCCCTACACCAAGCCTCGGAAAAATGAAGAAGGATTTTGGTGATTTGATGTTATTTTGGGGTGGGGTTTTGGTTGTTGGTTTGGTTTGGTTGGGGTTTTTTTTGTTTGGTTTTTTTTTTGGTAACTAGCTACGACTCCTTCATGCAGTGAATTGTCCAGAGTTAAAGGTGTTGGGGAGGGGGCACAAAGAGCACTTGGAAAAGAGAGGGGGGGGAAATAGGAGGAAGTCGCTACGTGGAAAAGCAAAAAGGACACAAACCCAGCTCGATGGCTATGGCTTTTTTTTTTTTTTCCACAAGCATGCACATACACACACAAAAAAAAAAAGGAGGGAGAGGGGGGGTACATACTTTCTGTCTCACTTTGCTTCTCTTTTGGTCCAGAGGAGCTTTCTTTAACCCAACGCTTGACTTTATCCCCTTTGGAAAGCCTCTTCCCTCTTTATTTCCAGTCTTGGATTTTCAGTGGTTGGTTTGAAAGGAAGCAAAGAGGAAAAAGGGAGGGATGGAGATGAGGACAGAGGGCGGGAGGTGTGGGGGGTGGTGGATAAAATGAAATAAATAAATAACTCCCCATATTTTTCTGCCTTTATTTGCTTTAAAGAAGGACAGCAAGGAGCAGCCAATCAATACGGAGCCGTTTCCCTCGCCCGCTCGCTCCCGGTTTTGCTTTTGTTTGCTGGTTTGATTCCAGTCTCCCAACCACCATCACCACAATAACAACACCACCACCACACCCCCTCTCCTCACCCCCTATCTCCCCCCCCCCCAAAAAAAAAAAAAAAATAGGGGGAGAAAAAAGAGGAAATCGCACCTCAAGCTATGCCAACCACACCAGAAACACCCTCCCCCGCCTCTCGCCTCACCTTTTCTGCTCCCTCCCCCCCCCCCCTTTTAGGTGGGTTCAAACCCACCCTGGCAGTACTCTTCCCTCCCCAACGCAATGACAACAACAACAGGAGGGGTGCCCCCCACCATCCTCCCTGGCAATGGGGTGAGCCCATGGGAGGGGGTGGAAGGAGATGTGTGTTGGGGGCAGCTATGCTGAGGGGTAGAAGAAGCTCAGCCTGCGTTTTCTTTGTGGAAGGGGGGGTTGGGGGGATAGGGAGGACAAGGTGGGGGGGTTGCTTGGGCTCCATTTACCTGTTGAGGTTACCTAGGCTGACCTCCCAGCGCATGCATTTGCTGCCATCAGTGAAGAAGCTGCTGCTGGGAAAAAAAAAAAAAAAAAAGGGGGGGGGAGGGGGGTTGGGGGAAGAGGGGAAGGATGGGGGGGCGCTGTGTGTGGATATTAATGCGCACCTTCACCCTCCTCCACTCATTAGGTGTGGGGACCCCCCCCGCCTCCTTTTTTTTTTTCGGTGGGTTGTGTGTATGACCACCTTCCTCCTCCTGGAATACACCACCTATTCTTCATCACCACATCATCCTCCTCTTCCCCCCACCCACCCCTACCTCCCCCCCACCCCAAACCCCCTCTCTTCTTAAAAAAAAAAAAAAAAAAAAAAATAGCTGCACAAACTGCTGTCATTCGGCTGCTTCGGTGGCGGAGGGATGTGAAAATCTCGCGTGTGTGAGGGGAGAGAGGAGGGAAAGGGAGAGAGAAAAAAAAGAAGAAGAAGAAGAAGGAAGAAGAAGCAAAAAAAAAAAAAAAAGAAAAAGAGGGGAAAAAAAAAAAAAGCCACACCGCCGGGATTTTGAGGAATTTGCCTGTGGTGTTAAAGGGAAGGAGAGCAGAGTTACGGAGAAATTGAGAGAGAGAGAGAGAGCGAGAGAGCGAGAGAGAGAGAGAGCTCTACCTACCGACAGATTCCCAGAGAAGTCAAGAGCACCGAGAACCAAGCGGCCAGGCTCGCAGAGGCACCATGAAACGCCTTTGAGATCGCATTAAAAAAAAAAAAAACAACCCAACAACAAAAAAACCAACAACCACCCAAAAAAAAAAAAAGAGAAAAAAAAAAAAAAAGAGGCAACGAGCACTGAAAAAAAAAAAAATCCAAAAAAAAAACCCCCCCAAAAAAAAGCAGGACTTGAGACAGTCCAGGGACAACCTCGCACTAAGCTAGAATTAAAGCCGGGCTTTTTTATTATTATTAATATTTTTGGCCTTTTTTTGGCAATATTTTTCCTTTTTTAAACATTAATTTTTCCCTCTTTTATTCATTTTTCCTTTTTTAAATTATTTTTTCTCTTTTTTATTCTTTTTTTCGCCTTTTCCATAATTTTTTCTCCTTTTTCATTTTTTTTTCTCCTTTTTTTTGGGTTCATTTTTCTCCTTTTGTCATTAATTTTCCTCTTTTTTATTGTTTTTCCTCTTTGGAAATTATTTTCCTCCTTTAAAATTTTATTTTCCCTTTTTTAAATTTAATTTTCCCCCTTTTACATTTTATTTCCCCCCTTTCACATTTTATTTTCCCCTTTTAATTTTTATTTCTCCTCCCCTTTTAAATTTTACTTTCCCCCTTTTAAAATTCATTTTTCCCTTTTTAAAAAATTAACTCCCCCCTTTTTCAATCAACTTTTCCCTTTTTAAATTACTTTTTCCCTCTCTTAATCCATTTCCCCCCTTTTTAATTCCTTCCCTCCCTTTCTTTATTAATTTTTCCTTTTTTAAAAAATTAATTTCCTCCTTTTATTATATTCCCTTTTCCAATTCCCCCTTTCTTCATTATCCCCCTCTTTTATTATTCCCTCTTCTTTATTATTTCCCCCCTCCTTCCTTATTTCCCCTCTTCCTTATTTCCCCCTTCCTCCTTGTTTTTTCTTTCTTAATTAATCTCCCCCTTCTTTCATTATTTCCCCTTTTTCTTACATTTTTCTCTTTTTTCCCTGTATTTCCTCCCCTTTCCCCCCTTTCTTCCTCCTTCTCTCTCCCTTTTATTTCCTCTTTTTTTTCTTCCCTTTTTTTATCCATCCCCCCTTTTTTTTCCCCTTTCCCCTCTTTTTTTTTTTTTCTTCTTTCATTTTCCCATTTTTCCCCCCTTGTTGCATGCGAGGGTCATGAGTTCCTACTTTGTAAATCCTCTTTTTTCCAAGTACAAAGGCGGTGAATCGCTGGAGCCAACTTACTACGACTGCAGATTTCCACAAAGTGTTAGCAGGAGCCATGCTCTCGTTTATGGTCCGGGCACCACTGCTCCCACCTTCCAGCACCCTTCACACCACGTCCAAGAGTTTTTCCACCACGGAACCTCCAGCATCTCCAACTCTGGATACCAGCAAAACCCTTGCGCCTTGGCTTGTCACGGAGACGCTTCTAAATTCTATGGATATGAAGCTCTACCGAGGCAATCGCTTTATGGTGCTCAGCAAGAGACGACTGTTGTACAATATCCTGACTGTAAATCGTCTTCCAACAGTAACTCTAGCGAGGGACAAGGGCATTTAAATCAAAATTCGTCTCCCAGTCTCATGTTCCCATGGATGAGACCTCACGGTTAGGACCTTTTTTTCCTCCTCCTTAAATGTTTGCCTTTATTTTTTTGATCTCTCTCTCTCTCTCTCTCTCTCCCTCTCTCCCTCCTCTCCTCTCCTCTCTATCTGTCTGTCTGTATATGTATATATATATATATGTATGTATGCATATCCAAGCACAAACATATGTCTAGCTCTGCAAAACATGCCCAGCCACACGGATGCATGCATATATAAATATATATATATCAATCTATACGTGCAAATCTAATGATGAGAGGCGGAGATGTGAAATATGAAAGCAACGGGCAGGTTTGTGCTAATCTTTCTTCTTTTTAGGAAGATCTTTGAAAGCAAAAGCCAGGAAAAAAAAAAAAGAAAAGAGAGAGATAATAATAATACCAACAACCAAAAAAAAAAAAAACAACCAAAAACCAAAAAACCAGTTTGCTAGGGAGCCAAGCAAGGTGATTCCCTGCGAAAGGCTTAAATCACAATAAAGTAAAACTTGTTTTTTTATTGCTTGCCTTGAGGATAGGCAATAAGATACAGCTCCCACGAGGTTATTTGCATGTTGATAATACACTGCTCTTTAAAATGTCATAGAGCCTTTCATAACTGCTTTGGAGACCAAGCCTGAAAGGTGGGAACTTGTAGAAGTACTACTAATACTTTACATCTGTTTCTTAAAGCCTGGAGATAAAAAAAAAAAAAAAAGAAAAGAAAAAAAAGTTGAAGCAGGGAAAGGAAACTTAGCTCAGAGCTATGGGGTGGGGTGAAGGAGAGGAGGTTGCTGTCCTGGCTGAGAAAAAAAAAAAAAAAAGACAACAACCAAACAAAACAAACAAAACAAAACCAAAAAAAAAAAAAAATGTGGGGGGGAAGGAAGAAAAGAGGGTGGGAAATTCAAAATAATTTGAGCTGAATGGAACTTTACTGATGTGAAGTCCAAATAATTGCACCGAGAGCGAGTAACTTCAAAGTACAAGTTTCCCCCCACCTCAGGACCAAGGTTGTCTAGAAGCCTCCTCGTTAATCCAAACCAGCTGAAGGTTAGTGTTAATTTTAAGGACAATCAGAGCCCCAGAGTTGTTCCCCCACAGCCCCTCCCTCACCAAAATTTAACAACAACAGAAAGGGGAGGAAAAAAAAAAAAAAGAAAGGGAAAATGGGAAGGAGTTTCTGGCTGATGGGGAGAGAGGATGTGGGCCAGAGGCTGGAGAACGGCGCAGGGGAAAACACTTTTTTTTGTCTAAGCTTTGACCTAGAGCTCGTCTCAAGGATGCAATCAGCTCAAACTGGAGCCTGCTTGGGGTTTTGTTTTGTTTTCCTCGTGAAGAAAGGACCGTGCAGGGGCTCAGCTGCACAAACCTCCGACCTTTCTCTTTCTTTCTGTTTTCTCTCTCTCTCTTTTTTTTTTTTTTTTTGGCTGCAAGCGTCCATCTCGAGTTGTTTTCGACACAACCTCTGTGTCTGCCCAGGCAAATCCCACCTCTGTCTGGGTGAGCTCCAGACGCAGCCCTGAGCGAAGGGATGGGGAGAGGCAGAAAATTCCAGTGCTCAGGGCATAAATATCATCGAAAAGGATGGACCCTGTGAGCCTGTGTTGGGGGAAAGGAGGGATGTAAAAGGTAAAGGGGAGGTGAGTGTTTTGAGGGGGAAAGGGAGAAAGAGAAAGGAAGAGAGAGGGAGAAAGAGAAAGAAGGAAAGAAAGAAGGAAGAAATGAAGAAAAGAAGGAAAGAAAGAAGGAAAGAAAGAAGAAGGAAAAAAGAAGAAAAGAAGAAAGGAATAAAAGAAAGAAGGAGAGAAGGAAGAAAGAAAGGAGAGAAAGAAAGAAAAAGAAAGAAAGAGAAGAGAGAAAGAAAGAGGGGAGAAGGAGAAGGAGAAAGAAAGAGGGAGAAGAGGAGAGAAGGAGAGATAAAGAAAGAAAGAAAGGGAGAAAAGGGGAGAAAGAGAAAGAGAAAGGAAAGGGTAGAAGGAAAAGAAGAAAGAGAAAGGAAAGGGGAGAAGGAGAAAGGCTTTTTTTCTTTTTTTTTCCTGGGGAACAATGCAACTTCCCTAGGAAAAAAAATCTCTGATTTTATGAAAAATCTCTGATTTTCTCTAACATGGAGCTGCCCAGCAGGGCTACCCCAGCCAGAGCCACCTTTTAGGAACCTGGAAAGGTCTCTTTTGTGCATGAGCTTGACACCCACCTCCTGCCAACCAGCCCAGCTGCCAGGGCTGAGCACTCCCCACCAGAGCCAAGGAAGGGCAGTTGCTATCACGATTATCAGCAATATCAGCTGATTATCGCGATTATCAGCCCTACGATTATTAATAACAACCCAGCGAGTTGCCTTTAAGACGCAGAGGGCTTGAGAAAGGCTTCTCTCTCTTTTTTTCTTTTCCTTTTCTTTTCTTCTGTTTTTTTTTTTTTTGTGTGGGGGGGGGAAAGGGGGGGCGGGGGGTGGGCAGCAGCTTCTCTAGGAAAATCGAGGCGAGAGGAGGGCAAAGGGTGGGGGTAGGGGAGGGTTTGGGAGGGGAGCAGAGCTTCCAAAAACGGGGTGAATTAAGAAGTTATTTGATGTTTGTGTCCTACAGCTCCCGGAAGACGCAGTGGCAGACAAACTTACAGCCGGTACCAGACCCTGGAGTTAGAAAAGGAGTTCCTCTTCAACCCGTATTTGACACGGAAGCGGCGGATTGAGGTCTCTCACGCCCTGGGACTGACCGAGAGACAAGTGAAGATCTGGTTCCAGAACAGGAGGATGAAGTGGAAAAAAGAAAACAATAAAGATAAGCTGCCGGGGGCCAGGGATGAGGAGAAAACGGAAGAAGAAGGGAATGAAGAAGAGGAAAAAGAAGAGGAGGAAAAAGAAGAAAGCAAGGACTGAGTTCTCAGCCCCTTGAAGTCTCGTTTTATGGCAGATGATAAATCGAGATGTTTACGACGGTCATTTGCTTTTATAGAGTATAGAATGGAGAGGCTCACACAGCAGTAACTACCTGTCAAACAGTTGTAGCCTTTTTTATTGTCATAGAAACTTCCCCTACTTTCCCCCCCCCTCCACCCCCTCTTTTTTTTTTTTTTTTTTTTTTTACATCTTTTTGGAATAGCTGCGTTTTTACTCCAATAAATTCATAGCTGGCTTGGCTGCAGGAGCAAAAGGGAAGTGGGGGAAATAATAATTGAACGATCTAGCAAAGCAAACCCCATCCCCAACCCTCCTAAAACCCCGAGCCTGGCAGCAAATGTCACTTCTTGTCCCCTGTTCCCTCCTTTCCCTGCGAGACTACTCGCAGGGATGGGGCAGAAATATGAATTTCTTGGAGCAGCTTTGGCTTTTGCCTTATTTTTCTTTTTCTTTTCTTTAGCTCTTTTGCCTTTTTTAAAGCTGGTTTTGCCTCTCCCGAATGACCCCAGGGGAAGGGCGAGGGTGCTCCCAGCTTCCCCCAGCTTGCTTGTGTCTGTCTGTCTGTCTGCCTGTCTGACTGTCTCGCTGTGGAGGTTTCCATCTCCACCAACCTTTAGCAGCTCCCTCGGAGGGGTCGTGCCCGCAGCACCCCTTTGAGAAGAAGAGGGGGCTAGGAGGATGAGCGCTACCTGGTAGAGTCCTCAAAGACACTCAACAACCACCCTCCCCCACCTCCAAAATGCCCCCAGCCTTTATTTCTATAGGACTGAGGATTGTAGATACCTTAATAGGCCAAAATATGCACCCCAAGCCCTCTCCTTGGTTTCTATAGGCGCTGTTTACCCTTCGCCTGTGTGAGCACTCGAAATTCTTCTTCACGTACTACCTAAAGGGAAAACCTGCAATAATTATCGCATCTATTATCAACAAGGGGCTTAATTATCCTGAATTTTCCTTAAATTTATTTAAAAGAGAGAAAGAGAGAGAGCGAGAGAGCAAGAGAGCGCTGTGGGTTTTTGTTTTGGTTTCTTTTTGTTTTGTTTTTTTTTTTTATTTTGTTTGTTTGTTTGATGCGAGCTACTAAGTAGCATCAAATAATGACTGAAAAAAAAAAAAGAGAAAAAAAAATCCAACAACCACCCCATCCCCACCCCCTTAACCCTAACCCAACCTTGTATTGTACTTTATCACTACCTATAGAAGGAGTCATGCTTTGGAAGTATTTGTAACGCGGTTTTCTTGTTGTTTGTTGCTGCTTATTTTCTTGGAGAAATCAATAAAATGAAAATTAAAAAAAAAAATTAAAAAAGAAACGAAGGGGGAAAATAAGGAAGGAAAAAAACCCAGGAAGAACAAAAACAGGAAGAAAAAAATCAATAAATAAAAAAGAAGGAAAAAAAGCAGGAAGAAAAAAAAAAGGAAGAAAAAAAGCAGGAAGAAAAAAAAGGAAGAAAAAAAGGAAGAAAAAATAAAAAATCAGATTAAAAAAATAAAAACAATAAAAAACACATTAAAAAATAAAATAATCCCAACAACTGAAACTGCCTAGTTGAGAACGCACAGTATTGTATTATTTTATTGTGCTTATAAAGTAGTGTAGATCTAAATTGCACTGAATGTATAGTTACCTATATGTCTTGACTTATCTGTTTAATGCTCGAAACGGGAAAAAAAGAACAAAAAAAAAATCCCAACTCATTTGTTTTATGTAAAAAACATAGTTCTGCGTGTTCAAACCCTCTTGAATGTAGCGATTACCGCCGGGGAAAAAAATAAAAATAACAATTAAAAAAAAGGAGAAAAATAAAATTTAAAAAAAATTAAAAAGGAAGAAAATGAAAAAAAAAAAAAAGAACCACATTAAACAAAATCGCATTTCTGGACACCGTGGATTTGTATTGTATACGTGAGACATTACGTAAATAATAATAATGATGATAATAATAATAATAAAAGATTTTAAAAGGACTGCGTTGCCTCCAGTGCTCTGTCTCGATTTCAAAGCACGCCCCCCCACACCCCCAGCACCCCTCTGCCTTCATCACTCCTCCTCCTCATCGCTGCCACGCCGCAAAACCCCGAGGCTCGCCTGTAATTTGGGAGGGAATCAACCTAGTTTGGCTCACCCAGCAACCAGGGGCTGGGGGTAAGAGAAGGGAAAGAGAGGTGGTGGGGGGGGGGGGATATATTCCTCCCGCCCCCCGCCTCCTTCCTACCCTCTCTGGTCATTGCTCTGGGTTCAAATGCTCCTTAAAAAAAAAAAAATGGGAATGGTTCTGCTAATTGTCTGGATGAAGCTGTAGGTCCTCCGAAAAAGAATAAATAGAAATAAAATGAAATTTGGCAAAGAATGGGGAGCTGTAAGGTTTCTTTCTTTGCTGGGGAGTTGGGGTTGCGGGGGGTGGGCGGATAAAGGGGGTGCGGTGTCACTTTGGCTGCTTGCAGCTAGGGAGAAGGCATCTCCCAGCTTCTCCCTAGGTCCTGTCTGGCTCTGAGGTGCACAACCTCTCCCCCCGCCCCCCCCTACATTTTTTCCTCGTCGTTTTCCCCTCTTTTTGGGTGCAATCGATGCTGGGAGGTGATGGGCAGAGAGAAATTGAGGCTGGAAGGATATGAGGTGTGAGTGCAAACCTGCTGGGAGCAGGGCTGGGCACTTGTGGGGGGTGCTCAGGACCTGGTGGTACCACATTTCCCTATAGAAAACAGCGTGAAGCACACTCTCCCCCCCCCCCAAAAAGACACTGGCAAGAAAGCAGTTGGTTTATTGTGGATTTTTATTCCCTCTGAAGCATAAAAATCCCTTTCAGTCTCTCCCCCCCTCCCCCCAGTTCTTCCTCATGGGCACCATCCCTAATGCAGCACATCCTTTTATGTTACTACTACTAGTAATAGAATGAGTAGGACTAGTAGCAGCAGGTTTAGTAGCGTTAATGGTGGTTCTAATACTGTATAATGATCGATTTTATTCTATTTTATCACATTTTGTTCTGTTTTACCCCATTTTATTCCATTTTACCCCATTTTATGATACGTTGCTATGGTTTTATTATGGTTTACTAGATTTTGACCCTATTTTACTCTATTTTGATTGCATTTTACTCCATTTTGATGCAAGTTTACCCTATTTTTATCCAATTTTACCCTATTTTTATTACAGGTCGCTCTAATTTTATCATATTTTACTCTATTTATACTGCAATTTACTCCATCTTTGTCATATTTTACTCTATCTTTACCATATTTCACCCTATCTTTATCATATTTTACTCTATTTTTACCATATTTTACTCCTTTTCATCACGTTTTACTCCTTTTCATCACATTTTACCCGATTTTATTGTGGTTTACTCGATTTTACTGTGGTTTACTCGATTTTGTTGTGTTTTACTCGATTTTATTGTATTTCACCTCATTTTTGTTCTGTTTAACTCTATTTTAATTACACCTCACTACGACTTTATTATATTTAACTGGAATTTTGTCATATTTAACCCCACTTTTATTATATTTTATCGTAATTTATGATATTTTATTGCACGTTATTAGGTTTTATTACGTTTTACCATATTTACAGCTAAACCTGCCCGTGGTGATGCCTCCAGTTCTCTCCTTCTCTTAGATGAACTTTCTCCACCTTTCTCTTCCCACCAGCCCCATTTCGTTGAACGAGGTTTATTGATCTATTAAACCTGTGTGTCTCTCTCTCTTTTTTTCTTTTCTTGCGTTTTTTTTTTTCTTTTTTTTTTCCTTTTCCCCCTTGATAAATGGTCTCCATCACCCCCAGCCCAGGGATGCAGGAGCTGACGGGATGTTTACCCAGATACCGCAGATAAGGCAGCACCAAGGCTCCTCAGACGCAGCCCTGATGCTCTCTGAGCGATGTCTGGTGGCTCCTCTGTGGGCTTCAGACATTCTTAACCCAAAACCCACCAAGCTTAAAGGATTTAAACGCCTCAGGGCTCGAAATTGCTGGATTCTGCCCAGGAGGGCTGGGAGGGAAATATAACTGTGTATATAAAAAAGAGAGAAAAGGGGAAACAGCCAAGTTATTCAGTGCATAAGAAAAGGGGGACTCGAGTGGGTACACCCACACCCACTTTTTCTCCCCTTTTGCCCCATTTTTGCTCCGCCAGAGAGAAATTGGTCGGAGGGGTGAGGTGTAAATACGCTAAAACCGGCATCAACGGGGTCGGATCTTGCCTGAGGATGGGGCTGAGCATCTGCGTGTGCAACGCGTGTGCAAAGCTCCCGCGGGGTGCCAGTCCCAAGTGGCACAAAATCCCTATCCAAGAAGGTTTTCCTATGGCTTCAGAGCCTGGAATATTTTGTTTACCCGGCGTTAATCTCCGGAGAAATGTTTTTTAAATAGCCAAAACGGGGTTTATTCTGCTCTTTTCCATGTGGAGGGGGGGAAGCACGGAAGGGAACAGTTTTATTAAGTCATAAACCAAGGAGGTTTATTCTAACAGAGATTTTTTTTTCCTTGGGGGGGAGTGGAGTGTGGGGGGGAGGTATTTCTGCGTATTTTACAACAAGGGAATTTAGCGGGGGGGGGGGCGGAGGGGTGTTTATGCCTCCTCATTAACCATCCTAAGGTGGATGCGTTCTCATTCATGAGAAAAAAAAACAACACCCCGAAATCAGTAAAAATCAAATATTTTCTGTTAAGTGACTCGAGAAAAAAACAAATCGCTTTGCAGAGAGAGGAGAGAATGGAGGGGAGGGGGGGAGAAGAGAAGAGGGAGAAGTTATCAAAGTGTTTAAAAATAATAAGAATAAAAAAGCCAAGGAGCTGCCTCCGCACTCTATCCATCATATTTAAATCCCCAAATCTAAGTAGTTTGCACCCGGACGAATGCTGGAGAATGACATTTATCTCTCCAAAAGGGTCTTGGAGTTAAATTATGGAAACTGCAATCGCGGCAGCTCGTTTTGGGGGTAAATGTTTATGTTCCGTAGACAACACAAGAGAGTCGCATCTTCAGATGACATCCAGTTATTTCTGTAATCGTTCCATCATTTCCAGAGGAGGGGGGGGGGGAAATATAATAAAATAAAATTAAAATAAAAAAAAAGAGGGAGAGAGAGAGAGAAAGGACCGTTTTATGAGGGAAAGTAATTTGAGAGAAGATTCGCTCCTCACAAAGTGGCTTATTTCAGAAATGATCATAGCTCCGGTATTACTGAAATTAGCTTCATCTCCCTGCCTGGAGTAAGAAATATCGTCCCATTCCAGGCTTTTTTATTAGCCAATCAAATTTCCTTCGGATCTTCCAATTGTGATTTGTTGGGAGAAAAAAAAAAAAAAAAGAAACGAAAGAGAAAAAAAATTTAAATAATAATAATAATAAAAAAAAATCCAATCCAATCCAATATCAATCCTCGAAAAGCTGAGTTTCAGCATATTGCTTATTTTCCCTTAATTTATTATTCCAATCACAGCCGCCGCCGCCCCATAACGCGACCATTAGGCGACAAAATTCGTTTAGATTTTATACCCCGAAATGGGCAGGGATTAGATTGGAGAGACAACGAATTTCCCAGGCATTCAATTTTTATTTTTCTTTTTTTTTTTTTTTTTGAGGGGTGGTGGTGGTGGTGAGGAGGAGAGGGAGGAGGGAGGGGAGGAATACGAGCGGGGGGGGGAAAACTTCGTGTGCTTTGTCGGTTAGGGGAAAAAAAAAGGCAATTTTGCTCCATTTATTTATTATTTTTAGCAGTCCTTTTTTTCTTCCCCCCCCCCCCCCCCCGCCTCAGTCCTCACCGTTCTTTTATCCCTTTCCCCCCTTTAAAATTGCGCCTAATATTGGGAGCGTGGTTTTATAACAGGGTGGGTGGGGATGGAGCGAAACGATCTCCCCCCAAATCTTTTTTAGCCCTCTAAAAAAATCCTCTTCAGTGCACATCCAGGTTACTTTCTCCCTGCCGGGATCAAAATTTCCTCTTTCCCATTATGGAATTTATTATCTTGTCTGCTCCTCTGGAAAATGGGATCTCCATTGTGCTCGGGCAAGCTGTTTGTGGTCGTAGTTTCCCCCCTCGTAACTTTTAACTACCTGTTATAAAATTTATTGGTGGTTTGTAAAGTGAATAAAGTAATTTCCCTCCCATCCGGTTGTATTACAACCTTTGTGTCGGTTGGGCAGCCAGACACGCACCCAGCCAAGGGGAGAAAAAGAAAAAATAAATTCAAGAAGGAAAAGCTCAGACTCTCCCCTCCACACCCCCCCCTTTTTTTTTTTTTTTTCTTAATTTTCCTCCATTAAAATTAAATTAAGGCACAAAAATACCTGAAAATAACAAGAATTCGGGTGGAAATGCGCAGCACAGAGGGGGGGAAATTGTGGCAAATAGTGGATTTTCCTCTTTGGTTTTATTTTCTGGTTGGAGGGGGAAGGCCAACTCTGGGAGATGAGATTTTGGGGTTAAAAGGGTGGGAAAAAAAATTAAAAGGCGGGGGGGGAATCTTTGTGGACAAGGAGAAAAAGGAGGTTCCTGGGAGGGTTGACGGTAGAGGAACTCATCAGAACAAGGCTGGGCTTTGCGGTTGCCTCTTTGCACACCAGTTGTGGTTCTCGTGGTGCCCCCAAGCAGGCCTCGACACGGCACAAAAATATCTCTTCCTCTTCCAAATCGATATTTCTCAGCCGGCCACAGCGAGCCTTCTGCCCATGGCTTGGCCAATATAAAAATAGAAAATAATTTAAAAAATGTTTAAAAAAATTTTAAAAAAGAGAAATGGAATAAAAAAGAAGTTAAAAAAAAAAATCGAGAAAAATTCGGATTTTTATCCAGCAGCGGATCCCCGACCCCGTAGGGGTGATAAAACAAAAGGCTGGAAGCGGGGGGAATAGTTCAGAAAATCAGCTTTTAAATGCTTTAAATAGATCTAAATATATATCGCGACAGCAAATCATAAAGCTGAGGGGGGGGGGAGGGCGGTGGTGAAAGAATTTACCAAAGGAGATTCCAGAATTTCGGGGTCAAACCCGCGCCTTCAACTCAAGGTTTTTTTGGGTGGAATTTGACCATTTCCAGGTGCCCCAATTGGCTGTGGGGATGGAGCAAGGGGCAATAAGGAGAGTTTGAGGTGGGTTTTTCTTGGGGGGGGGGAGGGGGAGAGGAGGGAGGAGTGGGCAATGGGAAGGGACAGGTTTTTCACCCTGGGAAAAGGTGGTTTGGATTTTTTTTTTTTTTTTTTTTTTTGCAGCGGACACACCCTTTGCGGAGATGTCTGGGAGGGAAATTCGGGGTGGGCAAAAATCATAATTTCCCCTCTTTCCCCCCCACCCCCTTTATCCTCGACTTTTATTGTCCTTGATTATTAATTAAAAAACCAAGATGGCCTCATCGTTTCATAATCCCCCCCCCAAACTCAACCTGCTCCATTTTCGTCCCCACTGCTCCTTTTATTCCTCAACGCCTATTCTACCCCCCTGCTCCCCCCTCTTCTCTAATTAATTAAGAACGCGGAGATTAAGAAACACTCAGCTCTTAAAAGGCCCAAAAATTCGGTTCGAAACAACGCTGCCAATTAACGCGAGCGCTTAATAAGCATCAAATTAACGCGGATCTGCTTAATAAGCATCAAATTAACGAGGGAAAAGAGGGGGGAAGGGAAAGGGGGGGAAAAAAGAGGGGGAAAGGAGAAATAAATAAATAAATAAAATTACGAAGCGGCCAAACGCAATCGAAGGGCTTTTAAAAAAAATAATAAAATAAAATAAAATAAAGGAAGGAGGTGAGGGAGGAAGAAGATGAAGGGAGGGAAAAGCCGAGGAGGGAAAACTGGGAATATTGGAAGGGAATTGTATAAACATGGCGACAGACGAGAGCATTTGCACTCGTCACAAAAAAATGCAACGCATTCCTGGTTGTTTGCAGAAAATTTACAGCTGAGCAATAAAAGTTTACGACTGAATCACAAGTTGGATTGGCCACAGGAAGTCATGTGGACTCCATCCATGAACGTGAACTTTTTATTGTGGTTTCTCTTATGACTCTTTCGCAGTAGTCTTGCCTTTAACAGTCCAAGCAGTGCCAGGGGTAGGATGGTATTTTATTTTTTTATCCCCCCCCCCTCACCCCCACCAACCCTCCCTCTCTTTTAATTATTAGCGTGATGATGATTTTTCTTTTTTTTTTTTCCGGCTTAAAAAAAAAAATCTCGGGTTTTTTTTGTTGTTGTTGTATTTTTTCTTTTTTTTTTTCCCCTTTCTTCCCCCCCCCCCTCTCTTCTTCTCTTCACTCCCCCCCCTCCCCTCTTTCCCTCCTCCTTCCCCGTCTCCTTGGGGTTGGAATTCTTGGTTGCTTTGGGCATTTTGGCATTAATGAGTTTACTGCTGCGTCTGGTTGCCGCCTCCTTTTTCCCCACCCCTAGGGGCAAAACGCATTTCCTTTGCAGGATGGCGATGATGAGGGGGCACCAGCAGTTGTAAATACCTTTTTTTTTTTTTTTTTTTTTAAAGCCTAAAAAAAACCCCAACCAAAACCCAAAAAACCCAACAAAAAATAACCCAAAACAACAAACTCAACCCTCGAGAGAACATCTTCCTCCAGCTTCATTCCCTATCCCTTCTCCAACTCAACTCCAGAAGAACTCTTTTTGCTTTTGTTCCCGTGAGGGAGTTTTTGATGATATTTTTTTTTTCGGTCTTCTTTTTCGCTGTTTGTTTTTTTTTTTTTTGTGTGGGGGGCCCTTTTTTGAATGTTTTGTGGAGCTGAGCTGCAGCGTCAGTGGAT
Organism: Indicator indicator; assembly: GCF_027791375.1. NCBI lineage: Eukaryota > Metazoa > Chordata > Aves > Piciformes > Indicatoridae > Indicator > Indicator indicator. Next base: position 223,012 of record NW_026539197.1, read on the forward strand.
CAGAAAGAGGGAGAGAGGAGAAAAAAAGAGAGAGAGAGTGAGAGAGAGGGAGAGGGGGAGACAGGAGCCTCTGGTAAGTGTTCCCTTATTGGTTAAAATGTGTAACTAATGATCCATAGCCCGGGTGTTAAGGATAATGATGCATCGTTGTGGGAGCGAAGGGGGGGGGGAAATGGGGGGGGCGGTGTAGCATGGATATGAGGGAAAAGCTGCTGAGGGGCGGCAGAAATGCGGTTAATTCGGGGGAGGGTAAAAAAAAATGGAGGGGGGGAAAAAAGAGAGATTTGCTGTTGCTGATGTCATATTCGGGGTGCGGGGGGGTTGGCGGTGCTGGTGGGATGGGGTTGGGGGGGGATGGAGAAAGGAGGTGTGCGTTGTTTGATGGGGGGGTGGAGGGAGAGGGGAGGAAGAGATCAAACAAACAAAACAAAACCAAAAAAAAAGCAAGGAAAAAAAATAACCAAAAATCTGTCGAGGTGGGAAAATGAAGCCTGCGAACTTTGCTGGTTAAAAATAAAAAAATAATAAAAAGCGGGAGGGAAGGAGGCGGGGAGGGGGGGGGGGAGGTGGGGAGTAGAGGGGAGGAAGCGCATGCGCGGAGGGGCCGGTCCCTGCGCAGTGCTGCTGCTTCTGTGCCATAGTTAATGAGCTGCGCTGTTAATTGTGTCTGCGAAGCCCGGCCCTGAATTGTGTCGCCCCGCAGAACCCCACACTCTGCAGCACCCCCCCACTCCCGAACCCCTTTAGTTCGCTTTCTCCCCCCTCCCCTCTTTTCAACCCCATGGCCGCGGCCTGCGCTTCTTCCGCAGGGCTGTGCGTTTCGCTCCCGTGGTGCTAATTAATATTAAGGGCGAGGTGATTAACGGGAGACTCTTTGCGTGCCGAGGGCTCCTCCTTTGCTGGCTTTTGTGTTTTTTTTTTTTTTGGGGGGGGGCGGGGGGGTAGAGTGTGGGGAGGGAAGTTCTCTGGAAAAGGCATTTTAATGGAATTTGATTGAATTCTTTGGAATTGTCTTGAGTTTGATGAGATTTGATGGAATTGTATGGAGTCGAATGGGATTTTCTCTCATTTTATTGAGGTTTAATGCGATTTTTATGGAATTTTATTGGGTTTTATTGAGCTGTGTCTAATTCTATGGAATTTTATGGGGGGTTGTGGAATTTCATGGGGGTTTGCTGGAATTTTACAAAGGGGGGTTATGGGATCATTTGACAGAATTTGATGGGGTTTTATGGAATTTTATGGCGGTTTATGGTTTTTCCCCTCCCCTTGCACAGGAGCAACTGAGAGCTTCACGTCGTAAAAAATAAAACAATAATAATAACAGCAACACTAATGAGTTCCAGGAGCTCTTTGGGTTTCCTGGGAAGTGGTTAACACACTGCTGGATTTTAGGTTTTATTTACATGCGGGTCCCTCCTCGGGGTTTTTTCCTTTCATTTTTTATTATGATTTTATTATTTCTCCCCCTCTACCTTTTTTTTTTCCTTTTTTTTTTTTTTCTCTCTCTCTCCAGCAACTTTAATTCAGGTTTAACAGAAGAGATTTAAAGCCTGACCCTTCCCCTGCTAACCTCCCCATCTACCTATCCAGCCACCTCCCTCCCCACCTCCTCATCCATCATCTCCTCTTATCTCTCGCCCTTTCTATACCGCGGCCGCGTAAAGATCTGTACATCCAGATAGAGAACGGAGCTTGACTTTCATTTCCTCCTCCCGGGGTTGTATTTCTGTCGTTTTTCCCACCCAAATCCCTTGTTTCAAAGAAATAAGAATAACAAGGAGTGTGTGTGGGAGCTGGGATTTGCTGCTGGCGCTGCCAGCCCGGGCATGTACAGGGAGGGATGTATGGAATATATAGGGGCGGACGTTATAACCCCCACACCACCACCCCCCCGGGGCTGAGCAGAAGCGAGGAGCATTTTCTGCTTTATTCCAAGCGATTTTGGGGGTTCCCCAGTCTACGTCTGTCTAGGGGGGGCAGGGGGGGGGGGGGCAAGGGGGAGGATTTGGAGGTTGGAAGGGAAGGAGGAGGCGGGGGGGCCTCGTCACGTTGTTGTTTCTTTTCCTTCTTCTTGTTTTCTGGTGGGTTTTCAGCTGAAAAATGGCTTCCTCTATTTTAATTTCCAGTGAGCGTTGGGAAATGTTAATTAGCAAAAGTGGTTGGGGAAGTTCTGGTGTTAAATGTAATTAAAAAAAAATTAAAATAAAAAAAAAAAAGAAAATTAAAAGAGAGATGAAGGGGGAGGGAAAAAACCCCACACAACCCAAGTTTCCGAAGTTCCTTCCATTTTCTTTGGAAAAAATTAGGACAAATCCTTGCGCCTGCCTTTGGGGCTGGGAATTATCGGCTGAACAAAACCTTGTGGAAAGGGGAAGGGGGGAAAATTGTATCCTGGGTTTACCTTCGAATCAACCCGCCGTTCACTTCTTTATTTTTATAATTTTTTCCCCCCTAATAAATAGAAGATTTGGGATGGGGGGAGAGAGGGGAGAAAATATATAAAAGAATAATGTGATAATAATAATTACAAAAAAAAAAAAAAAAAAAAAAAGAGGTGGTTTTTGCCTTGTTTTTGTTCGCTGGGAAAATGTGAAGGCTGTGCCCGGACGGCGGGAGTCGTAAAGACATTTTATGAGCCAACAATGAGTGTTTATTGGAACCACATGATTACAGAAATGGGATCTTTTCTTGTTTGCAGCCTGAAATCCGTCTGCTCCCACTGCCTGCCCAAACCCCGCTCCCGTTACCAGGTTTCCCTCCTCCTTTCCCCACCGCCTCACCAGGCCTGGAACCCCCAAACCAATCCCAAATATATCGATTTTTTTTTTTCGCCCCTTCCTTTGCCTTGAAGTTTTGTCGGTTTTAGGCGGTGGAGGTGGAATCGCGCCTTGATTTATATTCTACGAGATGGGGGTTTTGTTTGGTTTGGTTTTGTGTTGGTTTGGTGGTTAGGGTTTGGGTTTGTTTTTATTTTTTCCTTCCTCCAGTATAAACCATTCGAAATAAATTGCTTTTTGTAGCTGTAATAGAGAGAATTAGATGCAATTCGCCTCCTGATCTTGGCGTAGACTTTGAGGAATTAAATTTTCTTCGACAGGTGGAGAAAATAAATTAAATAACGTAAAAAAATCAGGATTCTGATAGAATTATTTTGAGTGGAATTCCCGCTCCCGGATTTATTTCTAGGGGGCGGCGGCGGTGTTAATTCCCAAGATTGAACACGATCGCATGAAATCAAGAGGTAAATAATAATAATTTAAAGAAGAGATCCAGGCACCAAAATGTACGTTTTATTTCCTCGTTTATTTTCGCACATCCGAACCTGAGCGATAAGGATCTTGCCCCGCCCGTGGGTGCTTATCTCGGGATTAAAACCCTCGTGTTGAGATCAAATCTCTCCAAAGAGAGAGAGAGAGCAGGAAGCTGTGGGTGGGTTATTATGTTAAACCCGCCTGAAACAAAAAAAAAACACAAACCCAAAACAACAAGAAACCTGTAATCACCTAAAAATGATTAGAAAGAAGCCATTGCCCAATCTTGTTGTGTGAAGGAATTCGATGGGGAACGAATTAACCGAATCCACCCGAAAGAAGAGATTAAAAATTAATATATCTCAATCTATCTATCAATATTTAATCAGCCACCAGCCTCAGGTGCGAGCAGTGATCAGATCGATGAGAGGGGGGCTTGGCTTTTTGTGGTTATTCCCCAAATTCCAAAAAAAACCCTAAAACAAAACAGTATTTAGATCCCCTTCCTCCTCCCCGCCCTGCGTTTCTACACAGAGCTTGGTGGAGAAAACTTGGGGGGGGGGGTTGTGGTGGTTTGAGGGGTTTAGAGGTAAATTTGAGGAGCTGGGAGTGTGAGAGAAGGAGGAAAGGTGGAAGGGGAAGGGAGGAAAATCCCCTTCTATCCCTCTGTTTGGGAAAAGATGATGCGGAACATCGAGGGATTAAGGATTTTATTTGTTGGAAGAGATAATTTGGGATCTTGTTGCTGTTGCTGGCGGGGATTTCATTTCTGCGGTTCGCAGGATATAGGAAAAAAAAAAGAAAAAAGGAGAAAAAGGGGTGAAAAAAAAAGGAGAAAAAAGGGTGGAAAAAAAAGAAGAAAAAAGGGTGGGAAAAAAAAGAAAAAAGGGTGGAAAAAAAAAGAATAAATGCAAGTTTTAGTTGCTTGAGGTCAGGGCTAAAAAAACCCAAAATAATACTAAAATATATTTAAAATAAAGATTAAGGCCTTTCCCCCTCGGATTTGGGGTGACAGCGGTGGAGCTGGAGTGGGGACTCGGGCTTGGCATGAAAAAAAAAGCTAAGAAATCAGGGCAGGAGCTCAAAAAAAAAAAAAAAAAAAAAAAAAAGAGGGGGAATTTAAAATTAGTTTTTACAAATGGTAGGGGGAGGTGGGGGTTCGGTGTGACCTCCAGCCTCGGAGAAAGGAGGAAGAAGCTGGGAAAGGAGGAAGATGCTGGGGAGGAAGAAGGAGAAATGCGGCCCCGTCTCCCTCCCTCTCCGCCGACCCCCCCGCCCCGTCCTCACCACTCCCCAGACACAAACACAATAAAAGGCTGAAATGCTCCGAAATTGCGGGTGTCTGGACGCAGTCTGCGGGGGGGGGGACAGGCTGCTCGGGTCGCCTTTGTCGCATGGGGACACACCTTGCTGTAAAAGTCTTTGTCCCCAGACTAAAGACCCCGCGCTTCAATGGTGGGGGGCGGGGAGGAGAAAAATAAAAGCGGGGGGGGGGAGAAAGACAGGGAGCAAGGGGGGGGAAAAAAGAAAGAAAAAAAACCCCCACACTAAAACCAACACACACACAAAAAAAAAAAAATCCTCATCCTAAGCCCCCCATAGAATCGCTTGAGAGATAGGGACCAAGGGGTGTGGTGGGCCGGGGATTTGTCCCACAGGTGGGGGGGGTCCCACGCCTTTGTGTCCCTGTCGTCGTCGTCGTCGTCGTCGTCCCCCCCCCACACACACACACTTCGGGTGTCTAAATTTCTGCCCGGTTTTTGTTTATTGTTTTGTATACTGCCACCAAGTGACAGAAACTTGCAATTTTGGGCAATTTGGTGTCTTTCCAACACCCCACCCCCCCCCTCCCCTTTCCTCTCCTTAACCACCCTCCCTTCCGTCTGGGTGTCTAATTGCGGCGGCGGGGGGGGGGGGTGGTGGTGATGGTGGTGGTGGTGGTGGTGAGAGACACAGACTGGGAAGGAAAGAAGCAACCCTCCCCTCCCTTTTCGGCTGGGAAAGGCTGAACCCTCCTCCCCCCCCCCCCCAATCCCATTTTTGTTTTCCCCTCGCAAAAAAAAATCACTTTTCAAAGTAGTTTCAATCCTTTAAACGCCGAGATTTGTGTGTGTCACCCCCTGCACCCCCAAAAGTTTCCCGCAGCCATTTGAAACTCTTCACTTGCACTTTCTGCTAATCCGAGGCGGGTTTGGGTAATTCTTTTTTTTTTGGTTGTTGTTGCTCTTTCTTTTTTTTTTTTTTTTTTCCTTTTCCACTCTTTTCGGTGTTAACGGAGCTTAAATCATCCCCGATGCAGGCGAGCTCATAAAAATAGATAAGCCATATCAATTCGGGAACGCTCTTCCCAACAAACCCCCCCCCCCCCCCTTTCTCCCCTTCCCCAAAATGTGTGCATTTAAGCAAATCCTGAAATATTCAATCGTTGCTCGATTTAAAGAAGCTGCAAAGGTATAAATCCCACAAAGCGCCCCAGAGCTTCTTTCCAAATATATAGTTTAATTCTGCCTAAACGATCGCCCCCCGCCCCCAAAAAAACCCCACAAGCAGATCATTAACCCAACTCTTATTATTTTCTGAATTATTCTTTTTTTTTTTTTTTGCCTCCTGAGCCACCTATGATTAAATTTCTGCCTCCAGAAAGGCGAAGAAAGGGGAAAAAAAAAAAAAGAAAAAAGGATAAACCCGCCTGGGTTTAATGACAACAATTTTTCACCCCTGAATTCTCGCACAGCACAAAGAAAATCCACCCACCCACCCCCCAAAAAAACACCAATACCAAACCAAACAACTTCCCCTTGGTTTTCAGCTTTTTAATCCCCGCACCTCCCTCCAGAAAGCTGCACCCAAAAATGCACAAAAAAAGACCCTCCTGACCCCCACCCCCCCTTGCAAATTGTTGCCTTACGCCCATTTTACACCATAAAAATCCAATTTTTTGGGGGTGCTGTATGTGACGTCATGAGAGCCAGTGGTCATTTTCTGCTCTCTCTTTTGTAAGGGAAAAGAGAGGGATTTTAGGGATTTGAAGGGGTTTTGAGGGGGGAATATTTCAGCACCAGCATGGAAAAAAAAATAACCCACCCATATCAAAAAATTAAAAGCTGGAAGGTAGAGTTTGTTGGATTAGGTTTAGGTTCTTTCCCCCCCTTCCCCCCAGGAAAGTTGCTACCTGCTGCCCGCGCAGGTTTTGACCTCACTTTTAAGGAAAAGAAAAAAAAAAAAAGGTATTTCCCTAGATGGGGCTGAATTAAAAAAGTCGACTTATCCAAGGAAAACAAACAAACAAATCCCTCTTTTTTTTTTTTTTTTTTGCCCCCAAACCGGGATAAATCCCCCGATTTTAGCTCAGGAGCCTCTAGGAATGTTGCCGCAGCCACCAGACACCTCCCTATAAACAAAGCACCGCTCCACGATTTTCCACCCCTTAAAATATTCGGATTTTTTTTCCTCCCTCCCTTTTCTTTTTCTTCTTTTTCCCCCTTCTTCCCACCGGTTTTTTTTTTCCTATCTTTTTTCTCTCTCTCCCCCCCCCTCTTTTTTTTTCCCCTCTCTCTTTTTTTTCCTTCCCTCTCTCTTTTTCTCTTTTTAAAATCTTTTTTATTTGTGTGTGTGGGGTGTATATGCGGTACCCGCCCCCCTTCCCAGCATTGATAAAATCCATTTGGAAGCGTTTTTTTAATCATCAAATTCCATTTAATTGAGGCTCTATAGCCGGGGATAGGGTGTGCGTGGTGGGGTTTCTCCCCCTCCACCCCCCCCTCTTTTTTATTTTTCCTTTCTTTTCACTGCTGTTAACTTATTTTTTTTTTTTAGTTACTTGGTAATTTAAGACCCGACGAAGTCCCGTTTCCGCGGGGAGATTTTCGGTGCTGCCGCCTTTTGTTGGGCTGAGATTCGCCAATAAATCTGGGGGAAAGGAGAAAAATAATGAAATAAATCACAACACCAGCACCACCACCCCCCCCCTCTCTGCCACCACCTCCTTTCCCCTTTTCTATTTAAATTTAAAATAAAAATTAAAAAAAAAAATTTTTTCTGGGAAAATAAATATTTCAGAACTCCAAGCCTCACATCACAGGGGAAAAATATATATATATATAAATTAAATGTCTAAATAAAACCTTCAAAGGGTCCAGAAAGCGCTTCCCAACCTCAGCAGACAGAAATGGGATGAATTTCCCAAGAACAGATTAATTTCTCTCCCCCCCCCTCCGCCCCCCAGCACACGTCCCGGTTTCCTGGTTAGCAGACATGTGTTTTGACAATTGCCAGAATTCCAGAATTCCCCCCTTTTTTTTTCCCCCGCCACCCCCACCTTCCAACCTCTGGAAATATTTGCAGTGCCTGGGAGGTTTGGTTTGGTTTGATTTTTTGTGTTTGTTTTTGATTTGTTTAGTTGTTGTTTTACTCTGCAAAACTTCATTTTTCTTGTTAATTTACTCTTATTATTTTTATTATCCCGCGTATTTTTTTTTTAATTTTTTTTTTTTTAAATCGCGCTGAGGGTTACAGCTTGACGGGAATCACCCTGAACTTTTGCTGCACTTCCCTACAAACAGCTCAGAGGAGAAAATAAAGGCAACGCCGACACGTTTAAGGCCGTTTTGCCTCTACCACGTTGCAAGACAAAAAGAGGGGGGGGGGAAATCAATAGGAAAAAAAAAAAAGAAAGAAAGCAAAGAAATGACCCTTCTGGGTAACTCTGGGGTGGTTAAAACTCTTTTTTTTTTTTTTTTTAATCCACCTAAGGTGAGAAAAATACAGATCAGATAAAAAAATATAAGCAACAGAATTCGCGCTGGGTGTGAGGTTTTGGGAGGTTTTTTTGCAGCCTTTTTTTTCCCTGGGGCGATGGGGAGGAAATTGGGGGTTTTGCTACTCCTGGCTTGGTGCACAGAGTGCTTTTTAATTAGGAAATAAACACCACTCCCCCCTTAAAATAAAACCAACACCACCAAACCAAACCCGAACCCAGTCAGGCCCCTCCGTTCCAAACGTGGTGTCTGCAGTGCTGGGATCAAACTTTAAACAGGCGACGAAGGGCTGAAGAGGAGGATTTAGGGGAAAACGGGATAAAAATCCCCTTTTTTTCCCATGCTTTTGCCTTTAAATTTTCCTAGATTCCGCATGCGAGGTTCTAACTACAGAGAACAGAGGAGGCTCCAAAACAACCCGAGGCGGGGGGTGGTGGTAAATAACCCCCACGTCAAACCCCAAGAGTTTGGTGGTTCTGTTACTCCTTTTTTTTTTTTTTTTTTCTGTCGAGGCTGTGGGGGTGTGATCCCTATTTTTTTATTATTATTATTGGTTTTTAAAGGTTCTTTACAACCCACACGTCCTGGATTTGACTAGGAGAAGGCGGTTGTAAAAAAAAAAAAAAAAAAAAAAGGACAGGAGTCAATTCCCAACGAAAGCCCCAAATAAATAATTAGGGCTCACGTGCGCAATAAATGTCAAGTTAAAAAAAAAAGGGGGGGAAGGGAAAAAAAAGAGGGGGACAAAAGGAAAAAAAAGGGAAAAAATAAAAGAAAACATAAAAAAGGAAAATAATTTTTAAAAAAGAAAACCGGGGATGGGGAATAAAAGGGGGGAAAAGGGGCAAAAAAGGTGGGAAGTGAGGGGGGAAAAAAAAAGCAGGAGGAAAGGAGGGGGAAAAAAAGGGTAGGGAGAAAAGAGAGAAAAAGAAAGGATAAGGAAAAAGAGAGAGGGAAGGGCGGGGTGTGGGGGGGAGCCCAGATCCCAGGACAAGGTGAAATCACTGTAAATAAAAAGCCTTTTAATGGCATCAACTCGAATTTTACCTCCTCAAGGCTTGGAGGTTTTAATCAGCCGGGAGCGCGCAGCCCCGTGGGCAGATGGCAGCGGGGGCGCGCCTGTCTCGCACACACACACACAGAGGCATAGGTGCGAGAGTTTCTCTTTGCGGGGGGGTGGGAGGGATATCGTAAAATTAAGAGTGCCCCCCTTAGGGCATCCCAAAAGAATCCCATTTCCCACCAGTTTATCCCAAACCCTTCCTCACCCTGCTTCAATAATTGGATTTTTTAATTATCAAGGGGGGGGAGGGGGGGGGAGTGGTTTCATACCCCAAGCAGGCACCAACCACGACACGCGTGGATATTAAAGGAGGGGGTGGGGGTGCGGAAAATCACACAATACCCCCTCCCCCCTCATCTCTTACCCCAAGCCTGGGTGGGAAAAAAAAAAAAAAAACAACAAAAAAACAACCAAAAAGGAGTAAAACCAGAGACACAAACAAACACCCCCCTCAAATAAACCTCCTCCCGGAGCGCTGGGCTGGGAGCTCCGCGCTGCCAGTAGCAGGGTCTGCAGGGAGGGGCGGGGAGGTGGTGGTGGTTGGCGGGAGCGGGGGGGGACACCCAGACACCGATTTGGGTTTGTTTCCTTTCAGTAATTGCTAGGGGATAGGAACCACATGTGTTGGCATCGCTGGGCTGAAGGGTTGGGGTTGGTTTTTTTTTTGTTTGTTTGTTTGGTTTTTTTTCCCTTCTTCTTCTTCTTTTTAAAGCTTATTTATTTATTTATGCCGCCCCTAAATCAGTTCATCAATTTGCTAATTATGGCTGGGAAGAGGAGGGAGGAAGGTGGGAGGGGGGGGGGTCGCAGAGGAAAATATCTTTATATTGTGGTTATTTTGAGGGGTTGTTGTTCTTTATATCTCTTTTTTTCCCACCTTTTTGTTGTTGTGGTGGTGAGAAGATCGAGGTGGGGGTGGAGGGGGTACGGAGAGGAAAAATGAAATAAAGAGGGGTGGGTGGGTGTGTAGGGTGGGATATGGTTTATGAGTGTGTTTTGCGGGGGGGAGGGGGTGGGTGTGAGTATTTTAGATTTCCATGGGCGCTTTTCTTTGCCTGGGAACAAAGAGCAAGTCGGATTAAAGAGCTGCTCCAAGACTTGTCCATATTTCTGCTGCTGTGTAGCACTTTTAATAAAACATCTGTTCTTGCTTCTGCTGATGAGTTTACATAATTGTTTGCAGACCAATTTAACCAAAGAGAGCCCCACGTATTCCCTCTGCATGTCTTTAAGGCTGGGGAGAGGCGGGGGGGGTGGGGGAAGAGAGGAAAAAAAGTGAGGAAGAAGAAAAAAAAAAACCCAAACACCTAAACACTTTTTTTTTTGGTTGTGGGTCTTTGTTTTTTTTTTGTTTTTTTTTTTTTTTGGGGGGGGGGGGATGGAAATACTTCGGGGAATAATAATTAAAAAAGCCTCAAACTGCTCGAAAATATCAATGGGGGGGGAGTTAAAAATGAATAAGAGAAACTCCAGGCAGGGTGTTCAGAGCGGGAGGCGATGAGTAAACTCCACTTTAATGACGCCCCAGTTGTATTTGCAGGTTTTTTGGGGGGTGGTTGTGCTGTAAATTTTTTTTCCCCCCACCCTCCTCTTTTTTTTTTTTTTTTTTTTTCCTTTCCCCTTTTCTCCCCAGAAACCTGGGGTTTAATGTGGGGAGAGGGATTCTATTTTAAGTTTCTCTGCGGCAGCTGGTTTCTGTTCACTATAAATCGAGCAGACTTTTAAGACTTGCCCTCTGTTTAGAGAAGTAATAAAACACTTAACTTTCTCGACTCCTAGTCACACGGTTATCACACAGGTCTCTGATACAACAGCCCCCAGCACCTATACAGAAGAAAAAAACACACACTAAAAAATAAAATTAAATTAAATAAAACAAAAAAAAAAAAAAAAAAGGAGGAGGAGAAGAAGAAGAAAAATAAAAAAGAAAGAAAAGAGGAAGAGAAGAATAAAAAATAAAGAAAAAAAGAGGAGGAGAAGAAGAAAAATAAAAAAGGAAAAAAAGAGGAAGAGAAGGACAAAAATTTAAAAAGGAAAAAAAAGAGGAGGAGAAGAACAAAACATTTAAAAAAAAAAGAAAAAAGAGGAGGAGAAGAACAGAAAATAAAAAAAAAAAGAAAAAAGGAGAAAACAAAAATAAAAAAGAAAGGAAAAAAGAGGAGGAGGAGAACAAAAATATAATAAAAAATAACGAGGACAAAAAATAAGAACAATTCTAAACAATAATGATAAAAATAGGCAGGGTAACAATAAGCAGAATAAAATAATAATAAGAAAAAAAATAATTAACATCCAAAAGAAGACAAGAAAAAAAGGAATCCTTACAAGCAGTCCTCCAACCTTTGGCAGGGGTGGAAGTGCCCATCCAGAGGTGCCAGCTCCCCATATCAGTCTGTCCCCTGCCAAGGTCCAAACCCATCCTGCTTGTAGCTATTTTTAATTTCTCCAAGCCCCATCCTGCTTGTAGCTACTTCTAATTCATTTCTCCAAGCCCCATCCTGCTTGTAGACACTTTTAATCCCTCCAAGCTTCATCCTGCTTGTAGCTACTTTTAATTCATTTCTCCAAGCCCCATTCCTGCTTGTAGCTACTTTTAATTCCTCCAAGCCTCATCTCCTGCTTGTAGCTACTTTTAATTCATTTCTCTAAGCCCCATTCCTGCTTGTAGCTACTTTTAATTCCTCCTAGCTTCATCCTGCTTGTAGCTACTTCTAATTTACTCGCCCCATTCCAAGCGCTACCCAAGGTAAGCCATCACACCAGTAAGTGCAGAAGCCCTCCAGCCATCCCCCCTCCTCTCTCCCCGGGGTGTTTGTGGGACCCTCCGTCTGGATTTCATATCTGGAGCAGCTCCCTTGGTTTCCAAAGAAACCTTGCCCTGGGAAGGAGCTGGGCTGGGGGCAGAGGTGCCCATGGGGGCTACCCAAATATTTGCAGCACACATCCTTGGGGCTCGCCCAGCTGGGAATTGCCTTTGGTTGAGGGGAGGTCCCCAGCCCAGTAGAAGGCAGCCCCATAAACAAAAAATTAACATGAATATTAATCAATATTTCCCCTTCCTCCCAGCAATCGCTTTTCTGCCCTTATTTCTTGATTTCTTTTTTCGCCTCTTTCTTTGATTCCAGATATTCCCTCGCAGGCTCCTGGGAAGAGGGAGAAAAGGGGAACGAAAAGAAGCTAAAGTTGCTTTTTTTTCCTTTTTTTTTTTTTTTTTTGGGGGGGGGGGGGGGGCTGGGGTTGTGATGGAGGGGAAAAAAAACGCCTGTAAATCTTCCCCCCCCCCCCGCCCAGGGGTATTAGTTCTGTACCAGGCGGGCTCCCACTGGGCAGCCCGGAGCTGGCAATGGGGCTGCGCTTCCCACCCCAAGGTCCAACGTGGAAATAAGATGGTGAACACTTCCAGTTATCTCCTTTTTGGGTTCGAAACTTTTCTTTTTTTCCCCTGGTGACACTCAGGGGGAAGCCTTTAACGTTATAGAAGATGAATACACCAGGGTTGTTGTTTTGTTGGTTTGTTTTTTCTTTTTTGTTTTTTCTTTTTTTTTTTTTTTTCAGTTGTAGTCTCGTTTATGGTTTTATTGCTACCATTGATTACTTTGCTTTGTTACACAGAGGAAAAAGAGCATAAAATCCGTTGGCATCCGGGTTCCTGTTATAGCTGGGGGGGGGAAAAAATATACACACAGACACACACAAGCACGCACCCCCCCACCCCACCTCAAGCCTTCTTTGTCAGCTAAAATCTTTTAGGGATACATCGCTAAGCAAAGGAATGAAGTCTGTTGACGGAGGGGAGCAGGGCAAACAAATCCCCTGAGTTTAGAAGCACCCAGAAAAAACATCCTCTCCCCAGCCACCCTCACGTTTAAAATGAAAAAGGAAAAACCAACACCAAACCAAACCCAAAAATAAAACACCAAAACCCACAACGTGGACGCTATGGAGGCTAAAAAAAAAAGGAGGAAGGAGCAGAGAGAGGAGGCCAGGGTTTCCCTGCCAGGCTGGAATTTTATTTTTCATTTTATTTTATTTTATTTTAACTAGCCAGGATGCTAAAGACACCCCGCAATATTTACAGATCAGCAGGTTATGTTTTACATTTAAGGGGCAATTTATGGCTCTAGATTGAATTGAAAATGAGATTAGCTGCCTTCATTTCAATTAGTTCTAGGTGCAAATCCACCCAGAGAAGAGAGAATAGAATCATTTCCACCACCACCACCACCCCCCCCTGCCTCCCCAGCCCGCCGCCACCCCCTTCCCTCCCTTCTTTTCCCTCTGGACGAAATATTTGCAGAAGTTTCCCCATCAGTTGTAAAAAAAAAAAAAAAAAAAGAAAAAATATCTCGCAACTATCAATCGCTGCAAACACTAACACGAGGTCGCGTCCCCAGCCCAGGCTCCTCAGTGCTCTCCCATCACCATCACCACCAAACAACAACAACAACAACAACAACAACAACAAAATCCTCTTTCTGTGTTTTACGTTGGCGGGGGGTGGAGTGGGAAGGGTGGGGGGGAACTGGGGTTGTTGTGGAAAATAGAAACAATATCCGCACCCCCGGCCTCCAAGCCCTGGAAAAGAGCTGGGAAACGATGGAGAGTGGGGGGCGAAATGTCAAAGCAAGGGGAGAAATCTCAACTTCCAGCCTAACGTGAGTTCGCAGGGGTGGGTGTTGCTTTTATGGATGTTTCCCTCTTTTCTTCCCCCCCCCCCCCCCTTTTTTTTTCCCCCCCTTTTATTTTCCCCTTTCCCCCTCACTTTGGGAAGGCTCTGAAAGACGTTATCAATCCAGAAGTCGCCATGTTTCCCTTCCCCCCCAACATCCCCCCCCCCTCCCCTCTCTCTTTATGCAATATTTTCTCATCAGGAACACAACCATTTGATTCCATAATATTGACCAAGTGCTACAGGAGAAGGAGAAGAGGGGAGGAGGAATGGGGAAAAGGGGGGGGAGGGGGGGGGGAAAAGAAATAAAGAGGGGAAAAAAAAAAAAGAGGATAATTTATGGCTTAATATTCTGTGGACATCTGAGATTTATTACTGTGAATTCTGAGCTATTTTATTCCGAGATATTAAGCAAACATTTCTTGCCTAAACCAGCACAACACCAAACACAAGCAACACAACGCAGACGCTGCCTCCAGACCTCCCAGTCCATTAGCAGAAGAGGGGTTGCGGGGCGGGGGGGGTGGGGGGGAGAGAAAATGTTGGGAGTGGGGCGGGAAGGGGGAAAGAAGGAAAAGTTAAACCTAGCTTAAGAAATTTCTGCCCCCCACCTCCTCCTCCTCCAGCCCCGCCGCTCTTCCCCCCCGCCCCCCCAACTCTATACATACACTCCCCCCCCAAGCAAGACGACCCCCTCCTCCCCCACCCCAATCCCCCACCCCCCCCGAAAAAAAAGCCCTGCCTCCGGTAGCGCTTCCCTCCCCACCGCATCCTCCCCATCCCCCGGCACCCCGGGGGTGCTGGGGGGGTTTTGGGGGTGCAGGACTTACTTTCCATGCCCACTTAGTTTCAACTAGGGAATCAACAGAAGCAAAAGCAATTTTTTCCCTTTTTGACACCCGCCTCCCCATTGGCTCCCCCCGGGTCAGCTGACTTTGTCATTTTGTCTGTCCTGGAGCAGAGCCTTCCCTATAACAATCTAGTTCAGACTACAAACTGGAGACAGAAATAAATATTAAAGAAATCACACAGCCAGGTATAGAGGACGATATGAATTCCTATTTTACAAACCCATCTTTATCCTGCCATCTAACCAGTGGCCAAGAGGTGCTTCCCAACGTAGCCCTCAATTCAACTGCCTATGACCCTGTCAGGCATTTTTCTACTTATGGAGCAGCCGTTGCTCAAAACCGGATTTATTCTTCTCCTTTTTATTCACCGCAAGATAATGTTGTGTTTAGCTCCAGCCGAGGACCTTATGACTATGGATCTAATGCTTTTTACCAAGAAAAAGACATGCTTTCTAGCTGCAGGCAAAATTCTATGGGACATAACACACAGACATCAATCGCACAGGATTTTACCAGTGACCAAAACAGGAACACTTCGCAAGAACAAAAAACTAGCATTCAAATATACCCCTGGATGCAGCGTATGAACTCCCACAGTGGTAAGTTTTACAGCTCGGAGATATAAATTAAATAAACTGAACCATCTTTACGACCTTCTCCCTAGCAGAACAGGCTGAGCGACTTTTTATGGCCCCATAAAAACAATAATCTAGCTCCTTCACAGTTGCAGCTACAGGCCTTTTATTTGTTAAGTTGTTGCAAGCAAATATGGCTTGTTATGCTCTTTCTAATTAAAAGACTTCGAGAGGATAAAATATCCATAATAAAGTGCAGCGAGTGCTCTGCTCGGGAGTTAAGCACAAAAATATTACCGGGGTGAAAAAGAAGTTTTTAATGACGGGGAGGAAAGGGGGGGGGGGGTGGGTGGGTTGGGGATGTGCGGAGCTGGCGGCTTCCCCACATCACACACACACACACACACAAAAAAAAAGAAAAAAAAAGAAAAAAAAAGAAAAAAAGAAAAGCGAAAAAAAAGGGTTGAGGGAAGCTTCTTCTATCCCCTCTCCCCAGCAGCCCCAAAGACAGACAGTTCTCAGTTCCCCCCAAAATCCTGCAATTGGAAGAAATCAGGTTGGGGTGGGGAAAAAATTTAAATTAAAAAAAAAAAAGAGGGGGGAAAAAAGGAAAGGGGAAAAAAAAAAGAAGGGAAAAAAAAAGAAAGGAAAAAAAAAGGAAAGAAAGAATGGGGTGGGGAAAAAAAAAGAAAGAATGGGGTGGGGAAAAAAAAAAAAAAACCCCATCCCGAGAGAAAATGACCCCGAGAGAAAACGTTAGGGTTTTCTCAGCTAAGAATATGAAATAATCTAATACTATATAATTTAATAATAATTGAGAATATAATGACAGAGAATATAATAATATATATTCTAATAATAAAAATGAGGATATTTGACGTTGAAAAATTTTTTTAGGTGCTGGGGAGGGGGGAGGGCAAGGCAGCCAGGGGTGGAAAGAAGGAAGGGAGGGTGGTGGTGGTGATGGGGGGGTGGGAATGGGAAGGAGGAGGGCAAGGTTGCGCGGGGGCGGAGTGGTGGTGGTGGTGGGGTTGGTTTTTACGCGGGTGCGGGGTTTCTAAAAGCGGGCTGATGATTTTTAGTCTGTTTTGTCTCGGCATCTTTAGGAGTGGGCTACGGGGCCGACCGCCGGCGGGGCCGCCAGATTTATTCCCGGTACCAAACCTTGGAGCTGGAGAAGGAATTTCACTTCAACCGGTACCTGACCCGCCGGAGGCGAATCGAAATCGCCAACGCTCTCTGCCTGACGGAACGGCAGATCAAAATCTGGTTCCAAAACCGAAGGATGAAATGGAAAAAAGAAAGTAATTTGAGTTCTACCCTCTCCGGGGCGGGAGGGGGGGGAGCTGCCGCTGCTGCCGCCGACAGCTTGGCCAAGGAGGAGAAGAGAGAAGAGACAGAGGAGGAGAAGCAGAAGGAGTGAAAAAGTGACAGCTCGGCGGCAGGACCCCCCCTTCCTAAACCCCCAAAGCCTACCCCCATATCCACATCCCCCCCCTTCCCCTCCTATTTATCACTGGCACAATGTTTGGCTACCTTCAAAAAAATTAGAAAATATAATAAATAATAATAATAATAATAATTGAAAGGGGGGGTGGGAGGGGGTGTGCGTGTAAAAAATTAAGGTGGAAATGTAGACACCCCCTCCACAGCCTCTTCCCCCCCACTTCCTATTCCAGCTCCCCCACCCTGCACACACAGCCCCACCATCGCCTATTTATCTAACTCGGGATGAGACTGTTTCAAGCCCCACACCCCCACCCCCCACCTCAAAACCTCAACCCTCCCCCTCCCCAAAAATTGGGCACCCACCCTCCTCTGTGCAGGGTAAGGCTGTGCCCAAACGCTTCTCTTTCCCCTCCATGCCTTCCCAAACCCTTCCACTCCCTAAACCTCCAGAGCGAGTTCTTCCTCCCCTGGTGGAAACAAACAAACAGAAAATTAAATAATTAATAATCTTGATTTCCCTGGGAAAAAAAGACAAAAACAAAAACAAAACCCAACCTCCTTCCACCTAAATATTGCATTTCCAAGAGTATCCTCCTCGTATTTAAGCAGATACCTGAGCTCATCGCTGCGTTCTACAAACTGTGACAGTTTTCTGTGTGAATATTTTTAACTGTGTTCGTGGTACCTGTATTTATATTTATGTTTTAGCACTGTAATAATGTTCCACGGTATTAAAAAAAAAAAAAAGGAAACAAATAAAAAAAAAGAAAAAGGAAAAAAAAAAAAGTGAATGGAGTTATATAGCGGTAGAATTAAAAAAAAAAGGGAAAAAAAGTGATAAAAGGGGAAAAAAAGACAAAAAGACCAAAAAAAAAGCATAAAATAATAATAATAATGATAATAAAAACATTTCCTTGTGTTAAACCCTCTCATGTATAAAGGTCAATGTCCAGAGGACTATGTCGAGTATTTAATAAAAACTGAATATTATTTTTAAAGTTTATAGAATGGCCTCTGAGCTTCAGTTGAAACCTTTTTGGTGTTGGTAAGAAGCCTGTTAGCAAAGTTCAACTTAATCTTCTGTGTGTTGTCGCTGGAAAAAAAAAAAAGAGCAACTCCCCCTTCCCCCTTTTTCCTCCCTCCTTCATACCTCTCTCTCATCCTCAAAAGAGGATTTTTTTTCCCCCCTCTCAGATTAAAAGGAAAAAAAAAGGGAGAGAGAAAAATATTTAAAAAGCCAAATCAAAACATAAAAAAAAAACAAGGGAGGAAAAAAAAAACAAAAACCAAAACCCAAAACAAAACCATTTTGCTTTGTCTCCTTGACTTAGTCTTGTTACTGTATTGTTCGGTGGCATCAGGAATCTGTGCCAAACCTCTCGCTTCATGATTAAAAATGGATTAAAAATGGATTTCCAAAGTTCGCACCAGTATATATTTCTTATTGCACCCTCCGCAGTCAAACCCCCAGGTCAAAGGTTTCCGCTTCGCTTTTTTATTATTTTGATTTAATTTCAGCTCCAACCCAGCTGAGAATCCCCCCAGCACTGCGCAAGGATCCACCTTCCCCTCCCTCCTCCCCTCCTCCTCCTCCCCTCCAGACATTTCAACCCAATAAACCTTTCCATGTGAGATTGGGGGGGGGGGGGGGGGGGGGGAAGTCACTTAGTCACTTTTTTATCCAGAACCTTATCCTTAGGAGAGTGGAAATTGTGGATATGAAGCTTGGGAAATAAACCAGGCTCGGATAAACCGCTGGGAAATCTGGATTGGAGAAAAAAAACCCCAAACACAACAACAAAACCACCCAAAAAAAAGCTCATCTTTTCTCGCCTTTTTGTCACTGTTTTAATGTTTTCTGGGATGTTCTGGAGGTAGGACTTTAGCCAGGGTTGATATTTCCCTGCAAAGAGCTGAAATCCTTGCAATATTTGGAATGAAGCAAGCAGGATTTGGTGCTAAGTGGACATAAACAAGAGGGGGGAAAAAGAGAGAGAAGGAAAAAAAAGTGGAAAAAAAAGAAGGAATAAAAAGAGGACGAAAAATAAAAGGAAAAGAAAAAGAGAAAAAAAAAAACAACAAAGCACCTCAAAAACAGCAGCAGGGTTGGTATTTTTTTTTTCCCCAGCCCATCCTTCGCTCGTCTCCAGCCTGGAATGTGGAGGCGATTTTTTTTTTTCCCCCGGAGGCTCAGGGAAGACGAAGGGGGAAAAAATCATAAAGCGAAAGAAAGCAAACAAAATTGCATCAAGAAGGAGAAGTCGAAAGGGTCTTGCAAGAGGGTAAAGACCTGGCGAGGGAGCAGGAGGCTCTCTGGGTGTGAAGCTCCCTCCTCATCACCCCACCAAAGCCTGCACCCAAACACATCCAGCAGCACACGGAGAGAATTCAGCGCCCATAGAGAGAAGAAACCCTCAGCGCATTCAGGGCTTTCTCTGGCTGCTGAAAGGAGACGGAACACAGAGGGGGAAAAAAACATGCTCAGGGTTGGGGGTGCTTGGAGCTGCCCGTCTGTCTGTCTGCCCCCCCAGCTTTCCCTCCTCCGGAGCAGAAGGAAGGGCTGGAAATTCAGATTTGAAGGTATTTATTTGCCCTTTGAAGAGAGGGGCTGGATTCTGCAGCGAGACAAGGAAGAGCCAGGCTCCTGCCAGCAATAAATTGCAAAGAAGAGGGGGGGGCAAGGTAACAGGAATGTAAACTTTGGCGCATTGGAGGAGCTGACATGAGAGGAGCAGTCCCTGCAGAGGAGCTTCCCTCCCCCCCCCGCCAAAAAAAAAAAGCTCAGGAAAGAGGTTGGGGAAGGTGTTTGGATGCTCCCTGTCAGTCCAGATTGGTGTGGTTAAAAAAAGAAAAAGAACTAATAAAAGAAAGAAAGAAAAAAGAATTTAAAAAAATAAGAGAAAAATGAAAAAGAAAGAAGAACAAAAAGGGAGCAGGAAAACGGAAATTTTAAAAGAAAATGAAAGGAGAAGGTGGAAAGAGAAAGAAAAGAGGAAATGGGGAAACAGAAAATTGGAAAGAGAAAGAAAGAGAAAATGGGAAAGAGAATGAAAGAGAACATTAGAGAGAGAGTGAAAAAGAAAATGGAAAAAGAAACGGAGAAAGTGAAAAATGAGAGGGAAGAGAGAAAATGGAAAAAAGAATGGAAATGAAAAAGGAAATAAAAAAATGAAAAAGAGAAAAAGTGCGAAAAGAGCATTGAGAAAGAAAAGTGAAAAAGTGAAAAACATATGGGGAAAGTGGGGGGAAAAAAGAAAAAGAGAAAATAAACTGGGCAAAAAATTAAACACACAAAAGGAAATTATAAGAGGAAATTCAAAAAGAAAGGCAAGCTGCCGCGGAAGTAACGCACCGTTATCAGATTCCCACTGAAAAGAGACAAAACCCTACCAAAACCCGGGTTCCCCCCGCCCCTACCCGCGCATCTGCTACTTTGGGCCGCGCAAGAATGATAATTTTGACAAGGAGTCAAATCTCGTCAAAAAAGTCTGAAAATCGCGGAGCTCTACGCTCAGCATTTTTCCCCCTGTGCCCAAGGCTGGTTTTTAGCTCCGCGCGGAGCACTGCGCGGGGAAGCGCGGAGCCGGGTGCGGTGCCTCGGAGCAGCGCTAGGTGCCGCTGCCGCCCTGCTCCGCTGCCGCCGCCGCCCGCCGCGTAAAACCCACCCCCGACCCCCAGCGCACCCCCCGGCGCTTTCCGCGGGCGCTGAGCGCTAAAACCCGCCCCCCCGGGGGTCAGGGTGGCCAATGGGCGAGGGTCGGCGGCGTCACGTGATGCCACTTCAAAGGCCCATATTTGGGCAGCGCGTGGAGGGGGGGGGGAAAGGAAAAAAAAAAGAAAAAGAAAAGAAAAAAAAAAAAGCGGAGAATCCCCACCTATAAATTCTGCTCTTTAAGGAGGGGAACAAAACGCAGCCCCCCCCTCCCCTTCCTCACCCTACCTCCCCCCCATCCCAGTCCTGAACTTCAAAGGGCCACAAATCACCGAAATCAAAGAGGTTCAGGGGGGAAAAAAATACAGGAAGAAAGGGGGGAAATAAAAGAAGAAAGGGGAAAAAAGAGGAAAAAAAAGAGGAAGAAGAAAGAAGGAAGCAAAAAAGAAGAAAAAAGACAAGAAAAAAAGAGAAGAAAAAAGGAAGAGAAAGAACAAAAAGAAGAGAAAAAAAGAAAGGAAGAAAAACAGAAGGGAAGAAAAAAAAAGGAAAAAAGAGAATAAAAAGGGGGAAAAGGAAAAAGAAAAGGGAAGAGGGAAAGAAGAAAAAAGCGAAAAGAGAAGGAAAAAGGAGGAAAAGAAAAGAAAAAAGAGGAAAAAACAAAGTGGGAAAAGAGGAAAAAAAGAAGGGGAAAAGAGAAGAAAAAGAGATAAAAGGGGGAAAAGAGAAGAAAAAAGGGGGCAAAGAACAGAAAACTGGAGGAAAAGAGAAAAACAAGAAGAAAAAAGAGAGGGTGAGAAAAAATAAAAGGAAAGAAAGAGGAAAGAAAAAAGAAAAAACGGGGGAAGAGAAGAAAGAAGGGAAAAGTGAAGAAAAAAAGGGGAAATAGAAGATAAAAAGGGAAAAGGCAAGGGGGAAAACAGAGGAGAAAGGAAGAAGAGGGGAAAAAAGAAAGAAGAGGGTTAAAGATAAAAAAAGAGGGGGGAAAAAGAGGGGGAAAGTAACAGAGGAAAAATAAAGAAGAAGAAAAAAAGAGGGGAAAACAAAGAAGAAAAAATAAAGAGGGGGGGAAAAAGTCCTCTCTCCCCAAATTTTCCCTTTCCGCGCCCCCCCTTTTCCTTTTTTTTTTTTTTTTTTTTGGTCGCCCTCCCCTCCTCCGCCATGAGTTCTTACGTCGCCAGTTCGTTCTATAAGCAAAGTCCCCCCGTTCCTGCCTATTCCATGCAAAGTTATGGAAATTATGGAAGTGTGCCTGAGGTTCAGCCCCCCAGGTACCGCTACGGTGGCCAGGAGCTGAGCATCGCCCTCCCCTCCTCCGGGGCTGCCTCCTCCCTGAGCGGCTTGGACATGTCCACAACCCCCCGAGCTAACCCTGAGCGACCTCCCTGCACTGTTATGGGTTCTTCAGGGCATCCTTTAAGCAGAGACGATCCAACATCCCTAAATCCCGGGATTTACAGTCAGAAGAGTGTGAACACGGCGCTGGAGGAGAGATCTAAGAGCTCGGCTGAAATCAAAGCCGAACCCATCCAAACAACCCAACCAGGAGGACCCCAACTGCAGCAGCAACAACCTCCACAAATTTACCCCTGGATGACCAAACTGCACATGAGCCATGGTAAAAACTTTTTGCTTCTTCATTCATTTTTTTCCCCCTTCTTGTTTCACGAGATTTTTTTTTTTTATTTTTCCCCCCCTTCTTTTCCCTCTTTTTTTTTTTTTCCTGGAGTTTTTATAGGCCATACGGGGCAAATAATAAAAAACCTGAGGTCGTAAATTTTACGACTAAGGCATCAATTGCTCGTAAAACTGTCCACTAAAAGGCTTAGAGGCTATATACGCCCAAATTTATGACGGCATAATTGGATCATAGAAACAAAACGTGGATAAAAGGCAATATTCCATTTTTTTGGGGAGGGAAAAGGAAGGAGGGAGAGAGAGAGGGGGGATGTGTGTTAAAAATAACTGGAAGTCCACATCCTCGTGGAGGGCGAGCACTCAAAATACACCACAAGAGAAGGTGGCAAAGGGTTTTTTTTCCCCCCTTCCCTCTATCTTCCTTCTCAGGGTTAATCCCAGGGATGAGAGAGATAGAGACGGGGAATAAAAAAGAAGCAAATTTTCCCTCACATTCCCTTTCCATCCCCAAAATCTCTTCCTCCTCTCGCCCTCCACCTCTTTGTACACTTCCTTATTGTCCGAGAGGAAACAGGTTCACTTCTGGCTCATCTCCATGCGTTTGATCTGGGGCTGTAGGAAAGGGAAGGGGTTTGGGGAGAGGGGGTGGAAACACACACTGGGGAGGGAGGTGTTGAGCGGGGGGCTGTGAAAGATTTCGAGGCTGCTTTGCTCCTTGCGTGGCTGCAGCCCCCCTGCGAACTTCGGGATGTTCGAGATTTGTAACGGGGTTTTTATTAACGAATTGAGGATAATAAAACTATTTAAACCCACCCGGAATTGCTCTGGCTTTTCATGGCTTTTTTCCCCCTCTCCCCCCTTTTTATTTTCTTCTTTTTCCCTTTTATTATCTTATTTCCTGGTTTATTTTCAATTTTTCCCCTGTCATCTTCACTTTCCCCCTCTTACTATCTTTTCCCCCTTTTACTTTCTTCTTCTTTTCCCCTTTTATTTTAATTTCTCCCTTTGATTCTTATTTTCCTTTTTATTTTCTTATTTTCCTTTTTATTTTCTTATTTTCCCTTTGATTTCCTTATTTTCCTTCTGATTTCCTTATTTTCCTTATGTTTTTTTATTCCCCTTTTTATTTTTTCCCTTTAATGTTGTGTTTTCCCTGCTATTTTCCTCTTTCCTCCTTTTATTTTTTCCTTTCCCCCCTCTTATTTTATTTTTGCCTCCTTTTATCTTCTTCTCCTTCTTCTTCTTTGTTTTTTTTTCTCCTTTTATTTCCACTTTTCCCTCCAGAAACGGATGGGAAACGCTCCCGAACCAGCTACACCCGCTACCAAACTCTGGAACTAGAGAAAGAATTTCATTTTAACAGATACCTGACACGGAGGAGGCGCATTGAGATCGCCAACAACCTCTGCCTCAACGAGAGGCAGATCAAAATCTGGTTTCAGAACCGCAGGATGAAATGGAAGAAAGATTCCAAGTTGAAAAGCAAAGAGGCTCTTTAGGTGCGCGGGAAGATTTTTTTTTTTTTTGGGGGGGGGGTGTTGGGTGATGGTGGTGTCCCTTTCTTGTTTGTTTTTTTTAACCTTTACGTTTGTCTTTTCCATCACTTCTGGTGGATGATACCTTGAGGAAAGGCTGCATTTTGGGGTGGGGAAGGAGCTGCTGGGTGGATTTGGGTACGTCCCTCACAAACCCCTCAGACAAAGGAAAAATCTTATTAGTATGCAACACCCCCGCCCCGACTCCAACCCCGCTGTCAGCTTCACGCAAAAAAATTTCGTGTCTCGTTCATTTTGTTGCTGTGTCCCAACCTGCGCACTCCTTGAGGAGGGAAAAGAAACAGCCAGAAAGCTGAAAAAACCCAAAACACCAAAAAGGCTTAAAAATAAGCCGCAGAGTGACCACTCCTGTCTTCCCAGCTCTAAAAATCGCTATTTCCGTGTCTTCCCAGCATAAAATCGTCATTTTAGTGTCTTCCTAGCCCTAAAATCTCAACTTGCAGTGTCCCCTCAGCCTCAAATCTCAACTTTCAATGTCCTCTCAACCTAAAATCGCAACTTTCAGGGACCTCTCAGCCTAAAATCGCAACTTTTCAGAGCCTTTTCAGCCTAAAATCGCAATTTTAGTGTCTTAACCTCTTAAACCCGCAATTTCCTGTGTCCTCTCGTCTCTATAATTGCAAGTTTCAGTGTCCTCCCGACCTAAAATCTCGATTCTTAGCCTCCTCCCACCTCTAAACCCCACAATATTCAGAGGGAAAATGGTGGGGAAAGGGTTAAAAAGAAGGAAAAAAAAGGAAAATAGGGGGGGAAACAAAATCCTCCCCAAATCCAGTAAGTTGGGTGAAGGAGAAGGAAATTCCTGATGGACTTGACTGGGAATTGCCCCGGGAAGATGCTCTAGCACCTCCACTCTGGCTCTCTGGAGTCGGAAAGGGAAATATTGCCCCCAAACCCTGGAAAAATCCACTTAATATCCACCCTGGAGAGGAAGTGGGGCTAGCGAGGTGTCCCCGATGTGTGTTCGGTGTTGACGTTGGGACTCGGCTGGCATAATTTAATTATTATTTGCATATAAAAGGAATTAATAGACCAGGGGGGAGGGGGGAGCGTATGTGTGTGTGTGTGGGGGTGACCCTCTGAAATCTCTGGGCAGAAAAGTGCCGCATGAGGTGGGGAGTTGGGGTGGGAGGGTGGGGGGGAGGGTCGGGAAGTGAAAAACCCTTTGAATTTCTGATTGTGTAATTTATTTGTTGCGTAATTGATGTCGATTTGCTAAATGCTGAGATATATATTAAAAAAAGAAAAGAAGAAGAAAAAAAAAAAACCACCAAAACACACAAAAATCCCAAACCTAAAGCCAAGGTGAACCCCAATTTCTCCATCTCTGGCTAAGTCTGGTCCGTGGTAGAAGGTTCTTCTACCTTCCCCCACCCCCTACAAAAAAAAAATATAAATAATGACTATGTACTCGGTTATATTTATGAGCAGTTTCATCTGCAGAAGGGTTGATGAAACTTCTATATTTTGTCATATGGAATAAACAGGAAATAACCCCCAAAAAATGGATTTTTTTTTTGGCTTGTTTCTTTCCTCTGTGCTTCTTCCCCGCCTCCGAGCAGCTTCTGCTCCTTTCCTTTTCTCATTTAGTATTTTTTTTTTAATGTTATTGGACGTTTCGTTCATTAAAAAGCAGCTTGGCAGGAGGGTTGAAGGGATGCTGAGCTTGGAGCATCCTTCTCTTCCTCCCCCTCCCCCCCCCCCCGCCTTCCCACCCACCCCATCCAAGGTATGTGCTGCGTTTCCTATTCCTCATAACGCGGAATAAAAAGGGGTGGGGGGAAGGAGATTTTGAGGATGTGGTGATGAGGTGTGGCTGGGCCCTGAGGAAGGTGAGCAGCTCCCTGTCCCACCTCGGACTTCTCTGCCTGGATTCCTCTCAGGTTTGTCCCTCCAGGCTGGTGTCCTCGCCTGGCAGATGCCATTTTCGTGGGAATATGTCATTAAAATTTCCTTTTCTCTCTGTTTCTCCTCTCCGCCCTCCCTCCCCCTCCCCCCCCCCCCCCCCGCCGTCTAATTCTCGGGATAAAAGTATTTGACCCCCAAATCTCGCCTCTCGCTTCAGGTTAGGCAGGACCTGGATGCGGGAAGGAGATCCCAGTGCCTGGCTGGAGGTGACTGGGATGTGGAGGGGGCTGTCTGGGGAGATGTGTGTGTGTGGGGGAGTGGGCTTCGGGCCTTGCTGATTCCCTTTCCTGACGGAAGGAGGGCTGCGGGGGAAGCGGGGGCGGGGGGCGCTACACTTTCCTTCTTAAACATCCAGATATTGGGGGGGGGGAAGGGAGGTGGTGGTGTCTGTATGTACTATTTTCCCTCTCTGCTGAGGTTGGGGAGGGGGCGAGGGGCTAATGCGGAACACATGGGCTGCAAACCCGCCTTCCATAGGCTCTTCATACATCCCGGAGGCTAACACTCCGATCCATATGGATCTCTCCATCCCTATAGCCATATGGCGTCGGCTGAGGCAAAAAAAAAAAACAAAAACAAAAACCAAACCAAACCAACAATCCCAAGCAACCCCCAAACTTTAACAGTGGGGTCTGTAGGAACCCCCCGACACACCTCAACGGGGACGTGGGGTGGGTGCAAACCTTCCCCCTTCCTCCTCCTCCTCTTCAACCCACTCGTGCCCCGCAGCTTTACATCAGATTTGCATCCAGGGCTCAACCTACGGATTTTCCCAGGCAGCTGGGGATTGTATCCTCCAGACGCATCAGGGGTGGTTCCTCCAGAGGGTTGTGGGTTGTTTTTTTTTTTTTTTCAGTTGGTTGGGTTTTGGGTTGGGTTTGTTGTTTTGGGTTTTTTTTTGTTTGTTTGTTTTGGTTTGGGTTTTTTTTTTTACAGGCGCAAACAAACGCCGAGAGAAGCCAAAAACAAGGGCTCCATAAAAGTTTATAGGATTTCCTTTACACAGGGAGGAAACAAGGGAACAATTTCCTCAAGCTGCACAACAAAAGTTTGGCTCCGGCTGCCTTGAGGGGTACAATTAGCACAGCGTGCTCAAGTGGGGCTGTTTTCCCCTCCTTTTTCCTCCTTTCCCCCTGGGAATTCCAAGCGATCCTAAGGATTTTGCTTTATTGGTTGTTATTGCTGGATGTTGGGGTCTGGTTATTTGGGGAGGAGAGAGTTGCAAAAGTACTTTCATTTTACTGTCATTGAAGGGCTTGCTGCCCTTTAGGTAGACTTGCCTTTGATTTTACTGCTTTTAGTGGGGGGGGGGGGAAATCCTCCTTTTTCTTCTTTTTCTTCTTGTTTCCCTTGTTATTTCCCCCTCTTTACTACCATTTTGGGCTGAAACACTAAATACCCCAAACTTGCCTCCCTTTTAATTTGCCTCTCCTTTGATTTTTCCTGCTTTGAGTGGATAAAGTTCCTCTCTTTTTTTTTTTCATTATTGTGGTTGTTAACTGTTATTATTTCCCTTTATATTCCCCCTCCTCACTGCCCTTTGAGGCTCAAAACACTTCAAAACCCCAAACCTTGCTCCCCTTTTAACATTTGCCCCCAAATTCCTGGGGCCTGCCGTGACTCCAAGGAAGGCTCCACAGCCATTCTCATCAGCTCATTCTCCTTCTTTTTTTCTTCTATTTTCCTTCTTTTTTTTTTTTTTTTTGGCTCCCCCCCACCTCTCTGCTTCTTATTTTTTTTTCCCCATGCTGTGTAAATCCATTGACTGGTTGTTCAGGCACAAAAAAACCCTCTTGGCGTCTGCTGGTAATTGCTCGTTATTCCATTCAATTTTCTCTTAAGCAACGTTTTCCCCTCGCTCTCCCCCGAGTTATTGCAGCATCTCTGGGTTGTTATTATTATTTTTTTTCTTCCCCCAGTCTATTATTTACTCCAACAACACCTTCCTCCCCCCCCTCGCCGCCTCTCCGCCGCCACTCCACCCCCTCTCCTCCCTTCCTTTTCCCACCGGCAAGCTGTCAAGCCAACTCAGCTCTGGCAAGGAAAGGGTTAACCAGCTCCCAGCCCACGCGTGGTTTAGTTGGCGGGGGTAACACCACCACCCCCCTCACTAAAACCCTCCTCTTCACCCGTCAAAAAAAAAAAAAAGCCACTTTAACCCCCCCACCCTGTGGAGTGTGATTAATTATTGGCTTCTGCTGGCCCAGGGAGAGTGGGGAGGGAGAAAGAAGGGGCTCGCTGCACCCCTCCCTTCTTGAAGGGGGCATTTTCCAGAGGGGGGTGGGTGGATGGGATATGGGGGTCGTGGTGGTGTTGCTGGTGCTGTCTGATTTCGCCTTTTGATTTCCCCTCTCCCTTCCCAAAGAGCCAAGAAGGAAAGCAAAAAGCACTTACCTTGCCCTTCAGCCGTGTCACCCCCGTGGGAACTTAGGAAAAAAAAAACCACCCAGCAAACAACCCAAAAACTTCCTTTTTTCTCCCTTTATATATAAAAAAAGTCATGATTTTTAGTGTGTGAGGAGAGATTTTGGGTTGTTGTTATTTTCTTTTTTCCCCCCTTGTATTTTTTTCGCTTTCCAATTAAAAAAAAACCCAAAACACAAACAAACAAAAACACAACCAAAGGAAAAAACAAACAAACAAAAACACAAACCAAACAAAAAAAAAGCAAACAAGAAAAAAATAAAATAAGAAGAAGAAGAAGTAAAATAAAAGAAAAGAAGTAAAAGAAAATCAAGCAGTGAATGAAAATAAAATAAAGTGAAGTAAATGAAATTAAATAAATTATAAGAATAAAATAAATAAGAGGAGTAAAAGAATAAAAGAGATTAAAGAAATAAAAGGAATAAAAAAATAAAAGGAATTAAAAGAAGTAAAAGGAATTAAAGAAGTAAAAGGAATTAAAGAAGTAAAAGGAATTAAAGAAGTAAAAGGAATTAAAGAAGTAAAAGGAATTAAAAGTAAAGGTTAAAAGTAAAGGAATTAAAGAAGTAAAAGGAATTAAAGAAGTAAAAGGAATTAAAGAAGTAAAAGGAATTAAAGAAGTAAAAGGAATTAAAGAAGTAAAAGGAATTAAAGAAGTAAAAGGAATTAAAGAAATAAAAGAAATAAAATACCTACATAAAATCAAATCAAATAAATAAAATTAAATAAAATTAATACAATTCAATAAATACAACTACATAAAATAAACACAATCAAATAAAATAAACGCACTCAAATGAACCAAATGCAATTAAATCAAATAAATGCAATTAAATCAAATAAATAAAGGAAATAAAAGAAAACGGAATAAACCGAAATCAATCAAATTAAATGCCACGCTCTTTTAGTTTCAACATAGCCCAACATTAGCAGAAAAATACTCGATGGGCTGGCGAGGTTGAAATTTAGTAGTTTAAAACTTTTGAAGGTTATTTATGTGGATGGCCCTAAGCAAAAGCCCTGAGTGGCTCTCCCGGAGCACGTGATGTCATTAAAGTAAGTTTTATGGTTTGGGGGAGCTGACAAACCCACAATATATTTACATCATAGATAATCCCAACTGTCCACCACCGCAGCTGCTTAGAGCTGCTTAACGCGGGGACAAGGAGGGACAAGGCGCTGAGTGGTGAGAGAGAGTGCCCAGCCCGGACCGGCAGCTCCTCGGCTAAACCCCAACCTCCGCCCCCCCACCCCAACCCCCCCCCCCCCACTGCCCCGCACCCAGCGCCCGGCGAACCCAAACCACCCCCACCCCGAGTGAGTTTCTTCCGCTTCTGCGTAAATCTCGCGCTTATTTATTTATTTATTTATTTGCTTGGGGGGGGGGGGGAGGTTGGGGTGTTGTGAGGGGTTTGGTTCTTGGCTTGGGCCGGGGTCGGGTTGGTTTCGGTGTATTTAGGTCTTTCGGGGGGGGTGGGTTTGGTGTAGTTCATTGTTTTGTCAGGGGTTTGGGTTTGGTGTAGTTCAGTGTTTGTGGGGGTTGGTTTTGGTGTGTTTCAGTGTTTCTGGGGCTTGGGTTTGGTGTGGTTCAGTGGTTTATGGGGGTTTGGGGTTGGTTTTGGTGTATTTAGGTCTTTTGGCGGGGGGGAGCTTTGGGCTTGGTGTAGTTCATTGTTTTGGAGGGGTTTGGGGGTTGGGTTTGGTGAAGTTCGGTGTTCCTGGGGGTTGGGTTTGGTGTAGCTCGGTGGTTTATGGGGGGCTGGGGTCGGTTTTGGTGTACTTCAATGTTTCTGGGGGTTGGTTTTGGTGTAGCTCGGTGGTTTATGGGGGGTTGGGGTCGGTTTTGGTGTACTTCAGTGGTTTAGGGGTTTGGGGGTGGTGTAGTTCAGCGTTTGGGGGGGTTGGGTTGGTGTAGTTCAGTGTTTTAGGCAGGGTTTGGGGTTCTTCTTGGTGTATTTCAGCATTTGGGGGTGGGTTTTGGTGTATTTCAGTGTTTCTGGGGGTTGCTTTTGGTGTAGTTCAATGTTTGGGGGGTGTTGGGGGTTGGTTTTGGTATAATTCAGCATTTTGGGGGGTGGGTTTTGGTGTATTTCAGTGTTTCTGGGGTTAGGGTTTGGTGTAGTTCAATGTTTTGGGGGTGTTGGGGTTGTTTTTGGTGTATTTCAGTGCTTTGGGGTTATTTTGAGGTTGTTTTTGGTGTATTTCAGTGCTTTGGGGTTATTCTGGGGTTTGTTTTGGTGTATTTCAGTGGTTTTGGGTTATTTTGAGGTTGGTTTTGTTGTATTTCAGTGCTTTGGATTATTCTGGGGTTGGTTTTGGTGTATTTCAGTGCTTTGGGGTTATTTTGAGGTTGGTTTTGGTGTATTTCAGTGTTTTGGGGTTATTTGGAGGTCGGTTTTGGTGTATTTCAGTGCTTTGGGCTTATTTTGAGGTCGATTTTGGTGTATTTCAGTGCTTTGGGCTTATTTTGAGGTCGGTTTTGGTGTATTTCAGTCCTTTGGGGTTATTCTGAGGTTGGTTTTGGTGTATTTCAGTGATTTAAGGTTCGGTTTGGTTTCAAAGCAGCTTGGAATGGTGAAAGGCTTGAAGAATCCCCCTCCTCGTGTAGGAAAGGGGGCGAGGGGGTGTAAAGGGGAATAAGAGGGTTGTAAAAGGGGGGTGGGGTGGTGGGATGTGACTTTTGCCAAGCAGTGAGAAGCTTATCTGGCAAGAATCTCAACTCCTTTCCCTCCCCACCCCCCAACCCCCCACTCCGTACCCTTCTCTCTCTGTATCCCCCATATCTCCCCCTCCATACTTCCCCCTCCTACCACCAGGGCTGCCAGTTAGGCAGGACCCCCCCGGCCCCGGCTCCATACCTTCCCCACCCCCCCACCTCTCCCCCTCAGGGTTCATCCATAACTTTCAATCCCATCCCCGAGTTTTGGAGGGGGTCGGGGGTGGATTTGTTGTTTATTTGTGGTTGAGGGGTGGAGAGTTGGGCTTTGGAAGGAGAGGAAAGGGAAAGGGAGATAAATGGGGGGGGGGGGGTGTGGGAAGGAGTAAAAGGGTAAAAAAGAAAAAAGGTAAATATTGCGTGGAGGAACTGTGGGGTGGGGGGAGCTGGGAGGGGCCATACGTGGGGCGGGGGGGCTGGGAGGGACTGATGTAGGTGTGAACAAGGGGAGGGTCCCTCTGGCTACGGCCCTGTGGCTCCTAGGCCCACGCAGACCTCCACAGACAACCCTACACCTCCAGACCCCTCCTCAGACACCATCCATCCCACTCGCAGACCTCCCTTAACCCCCCCTCTCAGACCTTTGTGGGTCCTGCTGGTTTTTGTAGGTTCTGGAGGGCTCTGTAGGTGCTGGGAGGGGATGTGGGTACTGGGAAGAGGGGGTAGTGACCCCCCCCTGCAGCCAGGGCTGAGCTATCCACTGTCCCACACCCCAGGGACCACCCAGATGGGGGGACACACGAGACTGATTCACCCCCGAGGTGTGCCTTGGAGGAAAGAATGGAGCAAGAGGCCTGGGACCCCCAAGTCTTAAGCCCTTGGGGGATGGGGGTCTCTAGTCCCCCTAAAAAAACAGGGAGTAACCCTGGGGCAGGCACCTCTCGGGACCTGTGGTCCTCTGGGGGTCTCCCAAGGGGAGGTGAAAGGCAGATTGTGAACCCTTTGTCCAAATGTCTTATCCAGGACCCTCATTTTGGGGGTGTCCTGGGGGGGATTCCCCCAACCCCGGGCAGATCCTGAGCTCTATCTCTCGAGGTGGATCCTTAGGGGGTCTGTGGGGGTCTATAGAGGTCCCTGTCAGGGTGCTGAGGGCTTGGGAAAGGGGGGGGGGGATGCTAAATATTGGAGTGATTCCCTTTATTTATCGGTCGGGAAAAGGTGACAGAAACCTCCACACCCCCCCGCCAAAAACTCGGGAGAATCCTACCCAGGGGATTTGGGAACAGGGGAGAGGTTGGGGAGACCCTGGAACCCTTGCTTACCCCCCTCTTCCAGCCCTCCCCCCCCCCCCCCCCCCCCCCCCCGAAACTCCTAACAAGAAGTTAGTGTTGAAAACATAGTTCTGGGATCACACGAACTGACTCCAAACCTGGGAGCATCCCAAAGGAAGAAGGGATTTGAGGGGAGAGGGGGGTGGAATAGGACGTCCAGAGTTTTCCAGGGGTCAAAGGGAATGTTCTCCCACGCGTGTGGGGAGAAAGACGGGAGAGTGGCTGAGGTTTGGGGAGAAAAAAGGAAGTTTTTTGTGTCCGACGTGGAACTCAGTGTTTTTTCCTCGCTCCTCTGCCCCCCGGCTCTTCTTATTTCCCACCTGGAAAATGATGGATGAAGGGACATTAAAAATAGATGCTGGGCTGGAGCCGGGTTTTGCCGGATATTTGGGATTTTTCACTTCAGTCTAATTTCATTTCAATTCAAGATGTTGCATGTGTGACCGGCGGGCTGGGGGGGGAAAAGCTTCCAGTTGTGAAACAGGGAATGAAAAAGCCACAGAAATTCCTCTTTATGGGAACAA
The DNA here is from genome assembly GCF_027791375.1 of Indicator indicator. Taxonomy (NCBI): domain Eukaryota; kingdom Metazoa; phylum Chordata; class Aves; order Piciformes; family Indicatoridae; genus Indicator; species Indicator indicator. The sequence continues at coordinate 255,319 of NW_026539197.1, forward strand.
GGGAAATAATTTTCTGCATAATTGGACAGGGAAGAGGGGAAAAAATAATAAATAAAGTCGGAGAGTGACCCTGGGGAATAGAATTTCCCTCGTATCCAGCTTGCTGCTGGGAGAAAAATGGATTGTGGGAAAGGTGGATTAGAGGGTGTGGGGGGAAATCTGACTGGGGATGGGGGAAATCTGGCTGGAATAGAGGAAATCTGGATGGGAATAGGGGAAATCTGGCTGGGAATGGGGAAATCTGGTTCGGAAGGGGGGAGATCTGGCTGGTAATGGGGGAAATCTGCCTGGAATAGGGCGGAATCTGGTTGGGAATAGGGGAGATCTGGCTGAAACAAGGGAATGTGCCTGGAATAAGAGGAATCTGGTTTGGAATAGGGAAAATCTATCTGAAACGAGGAATGTGGTTGGAATAGGGAGAACCTAGTGGAAATAACAGGTGAAATCCGACTGAAACAGAGCAAATTTGATCAGAAAGAGGTGAAATCTGGCTGGAAACGGGAAATCTGGCTGGAAATTTGCAAAATCTGTCTGGAAGAGGTGAAATCCAATCGAAAAAGGGGAAATCCCACTGGAAAAAAAAAAAAGGTGAAATGCCACTGATTCAGGTGAAATCCAGCTCAAGCAGGCACAGCCTACGTTTCCACCCCATCATCTGTGAGGGTTTTTCTCTCCTCCCCGAGGCGGGGAAGAAGCTTTCCAACCATCATTTCCCCTTTTCCCTGCCCATTCCCTCCTGTCCCTGCAGATCCCACTGATGGATTGATTTTATTGATTTATGACCCGCTCCTCCCAGCACGTTGCTCTCCAGCCATGGTTTGCTGTGGGTTTTCCCGGTCAAGAGTTGAATCCTGAGTTCTCCATTTCTATTCCTCCCTTCCTTTTATTTTTCGGGAGCTGTTTAGTTGTGATTTTTTGTTTGTTTGTTTTCTTTTCTCCTACCGGCCAGCCACCAACCCTTTTTTTTTTCTTCTTTTTTTTCCCCTTCTTTTTTTTCCCAGCAGGAACTGGGAATTTCCATCCTCCCCATCCACTTTTCCACGTGAAGAAAACAAACACTCCAATCCCTTACACTCCAGACAAATCCTTCACATCCCTTTATCCCACGGGATAAGGGGTCAAAGCACCATGACATGAACTAACCCCCGCCTTTTTTTTTCCCTCCCCCACCTATATTCCATTTATTCTCCTTTTTTTTTTTTTTTTTTTTTTTTTAACTTCCTGGCAGCTCTATGCTATAGGCTGCCAGAGGGTGGTATGGATGTATGGATATGTGATCTATAGGTGCTAGGGTGGTGCTGACACCCCCACTTACAGAAACAGGCACGGAGATCTTGGAATGTTTTCCTGACACTCACCAGATCCTACTCCGATTCCCTTTCGGCAATAAAAGAATCACCAGCAAAGGGAGAGTGGCTGCGATTGACCCCAGGAATTGATTCCCGCTTAGGGCAGGGCTTTTAGAGGGGTATTTGAGTTGGGGTAAAATGAAGCTGCTGCTCTCGAGGAAGAGAAAAACAAAACAACCCCCCCAAAACGAATCAAACCCCAAAACAGCAACTTTTGGTTCGTGGAGGTTTAGGAAAAAGAAAGAAATTGAACTTGGAGGGAGTCAGCAGGTCGTAAGAGTGCAAGGTCCTGCACCTAGGTCCGGGCAACCCTCGACATCAATCCGCGCTGCGGTGGGGGGGATGAGATTGAGAGCAGCCCTGCAGAAAAGGATTTGAGGATGATGATGGATGAGAAGCTGGACAGGAGCCAGGGATGGACACTTACACCCCAGAAGGACAACGGCAGCCTGGGCTGCATCCAAAGCAGTGTAGCCAGAGATGGAGAGAAGGGATCCTGCCCCTCTGCTCTGCCCTGGGGAGACCTCACCTGCAGTGCTGTGTCCAGCTCTGGAGTCCTCAATACAAGAGAGACCTGGACCTGATGGAGGGGGTTCAAAGGAGACCACGGAGATGATCAGGGGGCTGGAGCACCTCTCCTGTGAAGACAGGCTGAAAGAATCGAGGCTGTTCAGCCTGGAGAAGAGAAGGCTCCGGGAAGACCTCAGAGCAGCCTTTCAATATCTGAAGGAGACCTACAGGAAGGCTGGGGAGGGGCTGTTTAGAAGGGCTTGGGATGACAAGAGGAGGAGCAATGGTTTGAAACTGGAACAAGGGAAGTTAAGGTTGGCCATCAGGAGGAAGTTCTGCACAATGAGGGTGGGGAGACCCTGCAACAGGTTGCCCAGGGAGGAGTTGAGACCCCCATCTCTGGACACATTGAAGATCAGACTCTATGTGGTCCAGACCAGCCTGATCTAGTTGGAGGTGTCCCTGCTGCCTGCAGGGGTGTAGGACAAGATAACCTTTGAGGGTCCCTTCCAACCTGATGCAATCTAGGAATCTGTTGGAATATGGATTTGTTGGTTTTTTTTTTTTTTTTATTGCTCATTTAAATGTTCTTTGCAAGACATCAGTTTCCTTCTCACTCATCAGCTCCCCACAACTCCATCAGCTCCCCCATCTTCATCAGCTCCTTCCTCCCTCCATGGGTTTCCCACTCCTTCCTTCCCTCGTCTTCCTTCCCTCGTCTTCCTTCCCTCGTCTTCCTTCCCTCGTCTTCCTTCCCTCGTCTTCCTTCCCTCGTCTTCCTTCCCTCGTCTTCCTTCCCTCGTCTTCCTTCCCTCCTTCATTCTGCCCTTCCTTATTTTTTTTAGTCTCCCCCCCCCTCCCTTTTCCCTTCTTTTCCTTATTTTCTTCTTTCCCCGTTTTTTTTTTCCTTTCCCAGGGTAGCAGCCCATCCCTTATCAGCTCGGGATTGATGCTGGCAGTCTGCTCCTCTCTATCATTCCCGCTGCTCCTCTTGTTCCAGCCCAACTCCCTTTGCTGGGAGGGGGGTTAGAGGGGGGGGGGTGTCATGAGTGATGACTCCCGCAGCTCCCCATGCCGCCAGCATCCTAATGGCCCCGCCGAGTTGCAGGGAACCCTTTTCCCCATTTTACCAGCGGGAAAATTTAAGGACCTTCCCCAAAAGCTCTCTCCCACCCCCCCCGCCATGCCAAGGCTTCCCTTTTCCCAGCTCCAGTTGCTGGAAGCCCCCACGGAAGCCACGAAAGGGTTTTTTTATTAAAAGGTTTTGATGGATTCGCCGTGGGGATTAACTAAAGGAAGAGTTTATTGCGCTGCGAAAGATTAAACTGAGAGTACCCTGGTGAAAAAAAAAAAAAGCACCACACCACCAAAGCAGAAGAAATAAACAGCAAAACGAGCGGGAAGTGCCTTTTCCAGCCTCAAATCCCGTTTTTCTCCAACCTTAACAAGGATCCCTCAAGGCTCCAGGCTGGCCGCGCATCCTTCCCCCCTCGTTATTAGTATTATTAATATTGTAATTATTATTAAGATTTAAATAGATTTGATGGCTCCGGGAAGCGCTTTACGAGGCCGAGGGTGAGGAGGAAACATCCTCCTCCATCCCTCCCCCCTCCCCGGGGGAGCAGAATTTTCCCCCACTCCGAGGAAATCCCGATTTCCCTGTGAGCTGCCAGGGCTGGGGCTGCGCACACGGGCGCGGAGCTGAGCGGAGCTGGGAGTGTGGTTTACACCTCCAGAGAGTTTCAAACAGGGACCGAAAAGCGAGAAAAAAAAAACCAAAACAAAACACAACAGCCCCAAACCGGGACTTTAAATCATCCTGCTCTTCATCCCAGCCCTTCCCCACCTCCAGCTGGATGTCAAACTGGGAATCTGCCCTCCAGATGATGCTGCACACAGGGACAGGACCTCCCCCCGCTCCCTCCCGCCCCATCTCCTCCCTGTGTCCTTCTCCACGCGTGTTCCCCCTCCTCCATCCCTCCTCCACCCCACTCATCATTGATCTGCACCCAAAAAAGGACACCCGGGGTGGGGGGAGGTTCACATCGATCCGAGCCCTCAGAACCTTCCGAGGTGCATCCAGGGGGGTGGTGGTGGAAATGTGGGGGGGTGGTGGTGGTGTGTCTGGGATATGTTTGCTCCAACGCGGCCACTTCCACACCCAGGTGGGACATAAAAAGAGGACTTTCGACCTCTTGGGAGGGGAGTGGGGGGCTACTCTTTGCCTTTAGAGTGCTGCAACCCGCCCCCCCGCGGATTGATTGAGGCTGGATTACACCCACCCCCCCCACACCCCGTTTTTCATCTCTTGTCCCTCTGCAAACTTTTCCCACCCTTCTCTCCTTGGCCCAAGCCACCCAGACGGGCCTCGATTTGCAACCCTGGGGGCAGTCTGAAGGAGGGTGATGAGGATGAGGTGGGGAATGATGTCAATTATTAATATTGTCACCCCAGAGGAAGATTTTCGGGAGGGGGAGGGGGAAGCAGCAAGCAGCATTCGAGCTCTCTCCAGGAGGCATCAAGCTCCAGCCTGTGGATGTTTCCATCCCATACATTAACAGCTACAGATCTTGCTGCAACCCCGGGACACTTTGTCTTGCAACTTTCACTTTCCCCCCACCTCCCTCACTGCAAAACACGCCCTTCCCCCCCCTCTCCCCCCTTCCAAGCCCAATGTTTTCTTTTCAACTTAACCCAGGGTTCAGCGCTGAGCTGCTGGGTCAGCTGAAGCCTCTTTGTCTAGGGAAAAGTCAAGGAGAAAGCTCAGCTCCTGTGTTTATGTTACTTAAAAGCATCCTCCAGCTGAGTTCCCCCACCCCCTGCCTCCTGCACCCCCCGCCAACTCAAATTCGACCTCCCCCTCCCGAAATAAATGTTTTAAACCTTAAATACAATTGATCCGAAGGGAGAAAAAAGGAGAACCCCCACTTCCCCCCCCCCCCAAAAGGGTCACACAACAGGGAAAGGCCCAGATGTGGCCACGCAAACCGTGGGGGACACAAATAAAAACCTGGGGAGTAAATTGTGGGGGGCTCTGGGGGCTAATGCTGCAGCTCTGAGTTGTGGGAGGGGGGATTTAGTGGGATTGAGGCTGCTGCAGAGAAGGGGAGGCTGCGGGGGGAGAGTGAGTGCTGGGACTGGGTGACTGTGGGGTTGGTTTAAGCAAAAGCTGGGGGAAAAGGGGGAGGGAAAAGGGTAAAAAGGGGAAGGGGAAAGAAAGAAAATGAAGGGAAAAGGGAAGAAAAAGAAAAGGTGAAAGGGAAGAAGAAAGGGGGAAGGGAAAAGGGGTGAAATGGAAGAAAAAGAAGGGGGAAAGGAAGAAGATAACAAAAGGGAAATAAAGTGAAAAAATGGATAAAAGAAACAAAAAGGAAAAATAAAGTGGGAAAAGGGATGAGGGGGGAAGGGAAAAAGGGGGAAAGGGGAAAAAAGGAAAATATAAAGGGAAAATAAAAAAGAAAAAAAGAAAAGAGAGAAAGAAAGGGAAAAGGAATTAAAAATAGGGGAGAAAACGTAAAAAGATAGGGAAAATGAAAAGAAAGGGATAATAATTTTAAGAAATTAAAAAAAAAAGGAAAAATAAAAGAGGGCAGAAAAAAATCACAGAAACCCACACACACACAATTCTAAAAAGGAAAAAAAAAACCAAAATGAACCCAAAGTGTTTCCCTCCCCAGCAGCAAGTTCGCTTCTCGCTGCCTCCCTGCTCCCAGCTCCGGGGGCTGCCTCCTCGCCGGTGCCAATTAAACCCTACAGAAAAGCTGAGCTCAGGAGGAGGAGGAGGAGGTTTGACTCACCCCATGATTATTTTTTTTCTGGGTGTTGGTGGTGAGGTGTTGCCCCTTTTTTTAATTCATATTTTTTTGCCTCTTTTTTTTTGGCGAGGGGCAGAAATGAACTTAGAAAGAAACAAACACGAGCACAACTCCCCCCAAAGAAAAAAAAAAACAAACAACAACGACACCCCCAAACCACCAATTTCTGGCCGCATAAAAATGAAACCTCAAATTAGTTTGCCTGCGGGGGCTTCATTTTTCCCCTTCTACATTATAAGTAGTTATTGAACTCGCTGGAAGATCTAAAGGCCATTTGTGAGGAGAGAAATTTCAATGGAGTTCCCCCATCAATAACTCCTTGGCAGTGACCTATTGGATCAAGTCAAACAGCGGAGGTGAAATTCAGGTCACGCTGTCTCACCAATATTAAAATGCGGCCACTTCTTTAAAAAGCCACTTTCAGGCAGATTTGGAGCAAATTGAATTCCTGGGAGGGGTAAAAAAAAAAAAAAAAAAAAAAAAAAGGGGGGGGGGAACGGGGAAAAAAAGGAGGAAAAAAAAGCATCAGGAGTGGGTGAAGAAGATGAGCGGTGGAGGAGGGTGGGGGTAAAAAAAGTGCTTTGCATATTTTGGTGGATTTTATTTTAGTCTGTTTTATTTTATTTTTATTTTTATTTATTTTAGTTTAGTTTATTTCAGTTTAGTTTCTTTTAGTTTGTTTTCATTGCATTTCATGTAATTTCATTTCATTTCATGTAATTTCATTTCATTTCATTTCTTTCTATTTTAATTTAATTTAATTTAATTTTTAATTTATTTTATTCAAGTTTGGGTGGGTTGATCTTGGTTTATTTTACCTTCATTGCTTGATTTTGATTTCATCTTTATTATCTTAATGACTCTTTTTTCTATTTTATTGCTTTATTTTATTATGTCTCGCATTATTTATTTATTTATCCATCCCTAACCTCTGATTTAGTTTTCATTTAATTTTTCATTTCGTTCTCAATCTTTCTTTGTGTTTGTACTCTTTCTTTAGTTTCATTTATTTATTTGTGCTCTTATAATTTCATTTCATTTTACTTTATTTTATTTCATTTTATTTTGTTTTGTTTCACTTTATTTTGCTTTGTTTTTCTTTATTTTATTTTACTTTTATGTCATTTCATTTTACTTTATTTTATTTCATTCTACTTCATCTTGGTTTACTTTATTTTTATTTTATCTTTTTTCCATTTTACTTCATTTCACTTCATTTTACTTTATTTTATTTCATTTTACTTCATCTTGTTTTACTTTATTTTATTTATTTTTTTCCATTTTACTTCATTTCATTTCATTTTACTTAGTTTTACTTAATTTTACTTCATTTTACTTCATTTTACTTCGTTTTTCCAAGAAGGGAGTCATCTTTTCCATACCTTGGGACGAAGGAAGGGACAAATATTTACATTATTAGTTGCTTTGAGGAGCAGGGAGAAAAATGTGGAGGCCAAGACTTTGGGTGACAGCTTTCGCTTATTAAAGTCCTTTTAGGTCGATTCATTACTTTCCCTGACAACAGATTTAAGGAAAGGAAGGGGCGGGGGCGAAGGGGGGAGAGAGAGAGAAAAAAAAAATCAATTAAGCATTTGCATATTTTTTTTTTGCATAAATTAGTTGTCGGTGCTAGGAAGGGACCAGAAAAAAAGGAGGTCTTTGCAGTTGGGTTGAGGAGAAAAAGAAGATGTAATTAGTAAATAATAATTAATAATTAATAAAGAGGTAGGTTTGGGGGCGGGGGGGTTCATTGAGTCCTATTAATAAACAGTAATTAACATGAATAAAGAGATGGATTTGGGGTGTGTTGTTTGGTTCTTATTCATAAAGAGTAATTAAAATAAATAAATACATGGGTTTGGGGGGTTCTTTTGGGTCCTATTAATAAATAATAACTGAAATTAATAAAGAGGTGGAGTTTGGAGGGTTCTTTGGTGTCTATTAATAGGCAATAATAAAAATTAATAAATAAATGGCTTGGGAGGGATTCTTTGGTGTCTGTTAATAGATAATAATTAAAATTAATAAATAAATGGATTTGGGAGATTCTTTGGTGTCTGTTAATAGATAATAACTAAAATTAATAAATAAATGGATTTGGGAGATTCTTTGGTGTCTATTAATAGCTAATAACTAAAATCAATAAAGAGATGGCTTTTGGGGGGAGGAGGGGTGTCTTTGGCTCCTCTTGATAAACAATAATTAAAATCAATCAAAATACGGCTTGGGCCTGTTCTTTGCTCCCTAATTTCGTGCTGGTCACCTCAGAGGAGCCAAAGCCCCAGCTCAACATTTCCCGGAGGCAGAATTCCTCTAACGCGAGGTTGTTTGTGGTTTCTTTTCACCCTCACTGCGTGGGTTTGTTTTTTTTTTTCCCCTTCTCCCCCTCCCTATTTTTTCCCCTTCTCCATTTCCCCCCCTTTTCCCTTCCCTTCATCCCCCTTCTCCCCTCCCTGTTTTTCCCCTTCTCCCCTTCCCTATTTTCTCTCCTTCTCCCCCTCCCTATTTTTCCCCTTCTCCCCTTCCCTATTTCCCCCCTTTCTCCCCTCCCTATTTTTTCCCCTTCTCCCCTTCGCTATTTCCCCCCTTTTCCCCTTCCTTATTTTTTCCCCTTCTCCCCCTCTCTATTTCTTGACTCTTCTCCCCTTCCCTATTTTTTAACTCTTCTTCCCCTCTCTGTTTTTCCCCTTCTTCCCTTCTCTATTTTCCCCTCTTCTCCCCTTCCCTATTTTTCCCCCTTTCTCCCACCTCTATTTTTTTCCCCTTCTCCTCTTCCCTCTTTTCCCCCCTCCTCCCCTTCCCTATTTTTCCCCCTCCTCCCCTTCCCTATTTTTTCCCCCTCTTCGCCTTCCCTATTTTTTCCCCATTCTCCCCTTCCTTATTTTTTTTTCTCTCCTTTTTTTTTTTTTTTTGTACCCCCTACTCTCCCCTCCATCATTCCCAGTCCGGGATAAGCACCCCCAGTCGATAGGTACTTCATTTTTTCCTGGGAAGCACAGATTGCTAATGGGCCGAGGTACAGGTTACCAAACGGTCAGTATGGTAATGGCCTGCACAATGAATCCGCAGAGACAATGCGCGGCTGATTTTTCTTCAGTACTGTCAAAAAGGCGCTTTGTACTCCCCCACCAACCCCAAACCCTTCTTCCAACCCCCCCTCCCCACCCCTCCTCACCCCCATCACCCTCGGTTGAAAAAGGAATCAACCCCCTAAAACGCAATATTTGCATTATTTGGCTTTGGGTGTTGTGGTTTCTTGTTTTGGTCGCTATTTTATAATGATTTTTTTTCCCGCTGAGTTTTGTTGCGGTTTGTTGGGGTTTTATCCATTCCCCAAACGTTTCTCCAAAGGGTTTGGGGCAGGGGGGGTGGTGATGGGGGTTAAAAGAGGGGGATGCGGGATGGAGAGCGGTGGGAGGGCTGCTTTAGAGACAAAAGAGCAGATTCTTGTACAACTATTCTTCACACGTCCCCGCAGACTTCATTTTACAAGGGGGGGGGGGGGGGAGGAAAAAAAAATGAGGAGGTGGTGGTGGCGTTTAAATAAAATTTGAAAATCCCAACTTCTTCAAACTGCGCTCAAAAAGCCAAAAGAAGGAAGGGACGGGGTGGGAGATATCATCCCACGGGGGTTAAAAAGAGGGGGTGGGGGGGAAAATCACGTTTATTTATTTCCTTGCGTTTGGAGGAAACCCTGAGGGTTTCGTTCCTGTTTTTTTTACGGTATTTGTAAGAAATTTGAGTGGTTTTGGGGTTGGGATTTGCTTTGTTTGTAACTTGTTAAGAAATTCGGGGGGGTGGAGGGGTGTTGATTTGTGAGGAATCCAGAAAAAGTCTGGAATGTTTTTAATGCACTTGTAAGAATTTCAGGATATTTCTGATGTTTTGGGTTTTTTGTTGTTTTTTTTTTTTTTTTAATGCTCTTGCAAGAAATTCAAGACATTTCAGAGAGGTTTTTTTTTGTTTTTGTTTTTGTTTTTTTCTTATGCACTTGTGAGAAATCCTGGAAAGTTCTGGAGTTTCTTAATGCCCTTGTAAGAAATTCAGGAGATTTGAGGTATTTTGATGCACTTGTTAGAAATTCAGGGGATCTGAGGTATTTTGATATGCACTTGTTAGAAATTCGGGAGATTTGAGGTATTTTGATGCACTTGTAAGAAATTCAGGAGATTTTGAGGTATTTTGATGCACTTGTAAGAAACTCAGGAGATTTCTCTCTTTTTTTAATGTACTCCTCAGAAATTCAGGGTCGCCCTCGCCCTGAGGATGAAAGGAGATGAGGGAGGACAAGAAGGGCAAAGCAAGACCTCAAAATTAAATATATTTAGGGGAAAATCAGGGGGGTGGAAGGTGCAGACAGTGCAAATAAAGTTGCGTTTCCCCCTTTGGAAAGAGAAAGAGCCCCCAAGCCGCCCAGTTTGTGACCTTCACGCCTCGGGGTTTTGCGCTGCCGGTTTGTTTGGTGATTTATTTCCACCCCCCTCCCTTTTTTTTTTTTTTCCCCCCCTCCTTTTTTGAAGCATGCAACCCAGCTTGAGGAGAACTACCTGTGGCTATTTCTTTATTCTGCTGGTGTTTATTGAAAGCCATCCATTCAGAGGGGCAAGGTGGAGGGGGTAAGAAAAGGATGTGCGTAGGTAAAAATTACTTTATTAACTCCCCATCTTTATTCAATATTCCCTCAGCCTTGGAATAAAGTTGTGGCATCAGTCTGAACTATAAATGTCAGAGCCCTGCGTGAGGCTGAGGTGTTCAGGCAGGATGAAGCATTGCTGGAGAGCAGGAATTTATTGGATATATTTAAATCAATGTTTTGGGATCCGGAATACATTTTCTAGTCATGTCTTGGGGTTTTGTTGTTTTTTTTTTTTTTTTTTCTCTTCTCCACCTCCCTAACCTCACAACTCCCATCCCCCTACCTCGTTCTCTTCCCTGCGCCCAAAATCTTGCTGGGAAAACGGAGGATTTTACCTTCTAGAGGTAAAGCTAAGAGGCGGTTTCCATAAGAAATTCCAGGTTTTACAACTTCAGGATGGAGCAGGCTCCAGGGGCCAGCAATTAGCACAGCCCTGCAAACCACCCGCCAATAAACACCCCCTCCCCCCAAAAAAAAACAAACTCAAAACAAATTAAGCGACAAAAAACAAAACACCAAAGAGCTGCTACCCAAAGGGGTTCAGTCCCCCCCTCCACACCTCTGTATCCCCCTCCCCGTCGCCTATATGTACCCTGTAGGCTCGAATTTGTGTGAGCATCTCCCAGTCGCAAATTCGGCTCTAGGGGAATCTATGGGCGATGCCAGAGCCTTGGAAAGTTCCTCTTTCCTTTAATTAGCAGCGCTGCTAATTAACTTCTCAGCCCCCGCTGATGACATTTGCTCAAGGTGCTGGCTGCAAAGTGCCTTCGCTCTTTGGCCGGGAGCTTGTTAATAGCGCTAATTAATAAGAGTAAGTAGTAATAATAAGTGGTAATAATTAAGTGGTGACGATAAATAAAAGTGGGGCGAAACAAGCAAATAAAACCACCCAAATAAGCCAACCAACCACCGCAACAAAATAAACATAGCGCCCCCCAAAACAGAGCAAACCAACCAAAGATAAAACACCAACAGCAACCCCAAACCCCCCAAACAAAACCACAAATAAACCAAAAGCCATCAAAAAAACCCCACGATCAAACCAAGGGAAAAACAGCCAGAACCCCTCCAAAAGAAACCAAACAAACACCAAAACAAAACCCACCAAACCCCCCAATCTAAACCAAACAAACCGCAAAACAGAATCTCTTCAAAGAAACAAACAAACAAAAAATCTATAAAAAAGGGCAAAAAAACACCACCACCAAAACAAAACATTCAAACCCCCCGAACTAGAAAAAAAAAAAAAATCAAAGTAAACCAAAGAGCTAAAACTCAGGGAAACGCAGCAAAACAAGCAGGAAAAAATAAAAGGGAGGGGAAAGGAAGGGGAAAAAAGGGGGAGAGAGAAAAAGGGGGGAAAAGAAAAAGGTGGAAAAGAAAAAGGAAAGAAAGGGGGAAAGAAAAAGGAAAGAAAGGGAGGGAAGAAAAAGGAAAGAAAGGGAGGGAAGAAAAAGGAAAGAAAGGGGGGGAAGAAAAAGGAAAGAAAGGGGGGAAGAAAAAGGAAAGAAAGGGGGGGAAGAAAAAGGAAAGAAAGGGGGGGAAGAAAAAGGAAAGAAAGGGGGGGAAGAAAAAGGAAAGAAAGGGGGGGAAGAAAAAGGAAAGAAAGGGGGGGAAGAAAAAGGGAAAAAAGGGGGGGAAGAAAAAGGAAAAAAAGGGGGGAAGAGGGAAAAAAGAGGCAAAAAAAGGAAAAAAGGGAGAAAAAGAGACAAAAACATAGGAAAAAGAGAAAAAAGGGGGGAAAGACTCAAAAATAAAGAAAAAAAGAGACGAAAAAGGAAAAAAGGAAAAAAAGATTCAAAAATAAAGAAAAAAAGGGAGGGAAATTAAACAAACAAAAAAAGGACTCCTGGCACAGAGTGAGGAGTGTGAGAGGAGGGGGGGGGGTGGTGATGATGTTAATTCCCCCCCCCCGCCCCTGTTCCGCTGACTTTTCTCCCCCCCTAGCAGCAGCAGCAGCCGCAGCAGCGCAGCGCAGGGCGCAGCCCGCAGCACAAAGAGCCCCCGGCCCGGCTGATTTATGGCGTTTTCCAGCCCCATAAAAAGCTCGGGAAGGAGCCGCCAAAAGCCTCCGCCAGCGCTGGCACAGGGAGGCTAATAAATAAAACATAAACAGTTAACTTTATGTGTCACTTTTATTGTTATCAAGTAAAATATGGCAGTGCCCTGCGAGCGATGATTTTCGACTATAATTGTTATCAAGCACGAGAAGGGAAACCCCCCCTAGACCTCCTAACCAACCTCTCCCCCCCGCCCCTCTTCTCTCAGTCTCAAGATCCCTGCCCCGCTCTTGAGGGTGAGACGAAAGAGGGGGAAAAAAAAAGAAAAAAAAAAAAAAAAGAAAAGAAAGAAAGAAAGAAAGAAAGGGGGAGAAAAGGGGGAAAGGGGAAAGAAAAGAGAAAGGGGGAAAAAAGGAAAACCAAAAAGGATGGACCCTGGTGAACCTGTGTTGGGGGAAAGGAGGGATGTAAAAGGTAAAGGGGAGGGAAGTGTTTTGAAGTGGAAAGGGAGAAGGGGAAAGGGATAAAGAGAAACGAAGAAAGAGAGAGAAAGAGCGAGAAGGAAAGAAAGAAGGAAGAAATGAAGAAAAGAAGGAAGAAAAGAAGAAAGGAATAAAAGAAAGGAGATAAGGAAGGAGAGAAAGAAAGAAGGGAAGAAAGAAGGGAAGAAAGAAGGGAAGAAAGAAAGAAGGGAAGAAGGAAAGAAGGAAAGAAGGAAAGAAGGAAGAATTAAAAAAAAGATATTTCAAACGTTTTTTTTTTTTTTTGTTATTTTTTTACACAGATTGGTGAAGGCTGGAAGAGACCTCTGAGATCAAGTCCGACCATCGATATATTTTTATGGATCTTTTATATCTGTTTAATATCTGTTTATAGATTTCCTTTTCTCTTCCTTTCCCTCTATCTCTCTGGTTTATGCCTTTCTAGATAATGCAGATTTAGATTCTTTTTAATCTCTTTCTGCTCTCACACTCACACCAGAGCCTGCCCATGGCGACCTCAACGCTTAAAGCAAGGACCTGGGGATGGATGAGGCCCACGCATGGACCTGTAACCACCGCCCCCATCCTGGCTGCATCACCTCCAGCACCCATCCCAAGGAAAAAGCAGGGGGCTGCCTCCCGCCCCCCCCACCCCCCTCACCCCCCTCCCAAAAAAAAAACCCCAACCATGGGTGCTGGCTGCCTCCCTCCCCCCATCCCGTGTGTGCATCACCTGCAGCACCCAAGGGCAAGGAGAAAGAAGCTGTGTCGTGTGCCCCCCCCCCCCCCCCCCGAAAAAATAAACTCACTGAGTGGATTCATCACCTGCTGCAGCCAAGGATGGGGAAGAAGCAGGGGTCTGCTTCTCACCCCCTCCCACCCCCCCAGAAAAATAACAACCCAAACCACCCTTTTCTGCAGGGGATAATTTGGGGAGCACAGAGGGGAAGCTGCTTGGAGTAGGGGGCAGCCCCCTCCTCGCCTTGCCCGGGCTGCTGGGTGCAGGCAGGGAAGGGCAACCTCCCTCCGCCTGGCATCTAAGGATCTGCAGAGCCAGGTAATTGCTCCCCCCCTCGTCGCCCTTCCTCTCCCCATAGGTGCTCAGAGGTGCTGATGGTGTTTAACCCTTTCCCCTTTGGGATGGTTGGGAGGGAAGGAATTGGGAAGGGGGGTGTCTAGCCTTGGGAAGGGGGGATGGAAATGGAGGATGTTGGGAGTGGAGTTTGGTGGGGGGGGTGTCTCAGGGGTCCATGCAGCTGAGTGTGAGAACACACTCACATTCAAGCACTCACACTCACACCAGACTGGGGGGGAGGGAGGGGTGTCTCCTCGTTCCCAGCTCGGATGGATGCTCGATGTCCCCCAACACCTTCACTCGCCTTCATCCTGAGAGTCATCCTCACCCTGACATGCTCACCCTCATCCCGACACGCTGCCCTTCTCCTGGCACACTCATCCTCACCCTGACATGCTCACCTTCGTCCTTCCACGCTCGCACTCATCCTCACCCTGACACACTCTTGACACTTCCCCTGACACACTGCCCTTCATCCTGACACACTCATCCTCACAGGCACACGCTGCTCTTCCTCCTCACTTATCCTCTTCCTGACACACTCACAGTCACCCTGACACACTCATCCTCACAGGAACAGACTGACGTTCATCCTGGCACACTCATCCTCACCCTGACTCCCTCGCCTTCATCCTTCCACGCTCATCCTCGCCCTGACACACAGCGACAGGGACACACTCGTCCTCACTTACTGACCCCCCCCCCCAGGCTGGTAAGTGATGTCCTACATTGCCTCCCCTTCCCCTCCAAACCCTTGGATCCAAGCTCTCTGTTCTCCTCTCTCTGCCCTCACCTCCTCTCTCTGCCCTCACCTCCTCTCTCCCCATCTCCCCTTTCCCTATCTCTCCCCTCTCTCCTTTCTGTTTCTCTCTCTCTCTCTCTTCAGCTCCTCTCCCCCCCGGCCGTTCTCCCACTCCCACCGCCCTCCCCCCCTCATTTTGGGTCCATTTCCAGCATCTTTTGGTTCCTTATCCGGGGACTGGGCTGCGGGGTGTGATTGGCCGGGGCTGTCACATGGTGAAAGTAACTTTACGGGGTCGCCAGCTAGTAGGAGGGCTTTATGGAGCAGAAAAACGACAAAGCGAGAAAAATTATTTTCCACTCCAGAAATTAATGATCATGAGCTCTTATTTGATGGACTCTAACTACATCGATCCGAAATTTCCTCCATGCGAGGAATATTCGC
This sequence comes from Indicator indicator, assembly GCF_027791375.1. NCBI lineage: Eukaryota > Metazoa > Chordata > Aves > Piciformes > Indicatoridae > Indicator > Indicator indicator. Next base: position 270,372 of record NW_026539197.1, read on the forward strand.
AAAATAATTACATCCCAGACCACAGTCCGGAATATTACAGCCGGACCCGGGAGTCCAGCTACCAGCATCACCATCAAGAGCTGTTCCCAGTTCCACGACCCTCCTTTCCCGAACGCCCCTTCAGCTGCGGGGGGCTCCAAGCTCCCGGGAACCAGCGGGGACCCGGCCCGGCTCCGGGCTCCCATCACATCCCAGAGAAAAACCAACACCACCAGCAGCAGCAGCAGCAGCTTTGCGAGCAGGCTGCTGCTCTGTCCACCTCTTCCACCACCACCACCACTCCTTCCCCAGTCCCTCCAGCCTGCAGCCAGCCAACCCCCGAGCATCCCACCAGCACAGCATCCAAACAACCCATAGTCTATCCCTGGATGAAAAAAATCCACGTCAGTACTGGTATGCAACTTTTCTTTTTTCCCCCCCTCTTCTTTTTATTCCTGCTCTTCCCGACCTCATCCTCGTTCCCTTTTTCCTCTTCTCTTCACTCTTTTTTTTTTTAATTATTATTTCTTCTTCTTCTTTTTTTTTTTTTTTTTACACCCCCCTCTTTTTTTTTTTTTTTTTCCTTTCCCTGAGAGTCTTTGGGTTAGCACAATTGAACTGGATTTACGACTCGGAATGGGTAATTACACCCACCATAAATTTTATAGCCCCGCTACTGTGGGCAGCCGGAGCCATGTGGCTGCTCCCGTTATGGATGTGAGAAAAAACTCCGGCAGCTTTGTGAGGGCTGCATAAATAATTCAGCCTTTGGAGCCAGGGAAACCCCTTCCCTGCTCCACAGACAACTCCTGAGCTGCCCAAAGTTCTTTATTACCTATTTAGCCTATTTTTGTTTTCTTCTCTCTTCCTCCCCCCCCTCTACTCCACCTCCTCCCCTTCCATCTCCCTCCTTTCCCTCCTCACCCCCCTTCTTCCTTCCTCCGGTTCTTCCAGTTGTCTCTTCCAACCCTCTCTCCATCCACGCTGATTTTCCTGCTGTGTTTTGGTTTGGTTTGTAAATTATGATTATTTTTTATTTATTATTTTATTTATTATTTTATCCCCCCCCCCCTTTTTTTTTTTTTTTTTGGTCGTTTTCCTTTCTTTCAATTTTTTTTTAAATTATTTTTTTCCCCTGGATGTGTTTTGTTGTTGTTGCCCTTCCCCCCTGCTCTCTCTCTTTTTTTAAAATGTGTTTATTTTATTATTTCCCCTCCGTGCGTTTGATTGTTGCTTCCTTTTCACCCTCTCCCTTTTTTCTTTTTTTTTAAATTATTATAATTTAATAATTTTTTTCTGGTTGTGTTTTGCTGTTGCTTCTATTTGCCTTCTCTTTTTTTCTTTCTATTTTTCAATTTAATTTTATTTTGGTTGCGTTTTGCTGTTCCTTCCTTTCCCCCTCTCTTTCTTTTCTTTTCCTTTATTTTTATTATTATTACTTATTTTTTCCTGTTGTGTTTTGTTGTTTCCCTTCCCCCTCTCTCCTTTCCCCCCCCCCCATTTTCTTCTTCTTTTCTCTCTCTGCTTTGCTGTTGCTTTCCCTTTCCTCCCTCTCTCTTTTATTTTAATTTTTAATTTATTTTACTTTATTTCTGCTGTGTTTTGTTGTTTCCCTTCCCCCCCCACCTCATTTTTTTTCTGTCTGTGTTTTGTTGTTTTCCTTCCTTCCCCTCCCCCTTCTCTTTTTATCATTTTTCTTTTTTATTATTATTTTATTTTCTGTTCTTATTTTATTGTTTCTCTACCCCTTTTCTCCTTCTTTTGTTTTTCCCTCCCCCCTTTTTCTATTTTATTTTTTTCTGGTGCGTTTTGTTGTTTCTCTTTCTCCCTTCTTTCCTCCCCCCTTTCTTTTTCTTTTCTTTTTCTTTCTTTATTTTTTTATTGTTATTATTACTACTTTTTTTTTTTTTTTGTCTGGTTGTGTTTTGTTGTTGTTTCCCTTTCCCCTCCTTTCCAGTGAATCCCAGTTACAATGGAGGCGAACCCAAGCGGTCCCGCACAGCCTACACGAGGCAGCAGGTCCTGGAGCTGGAAAAGGAGTTCCACTATAACAGGTACCTGACCCGGCGGCGACGCATCGAGATCGCGCACTCCCTGTGCCTCTCCGAGCGCCAGATCAAAATCTGGTTTCAGAACCGAAGGATGAAGTGGAAAAAAGACCACAGGCTGCCCAACACCAAGGTGCGAGCAGCAGCCCCCCCCGCCGCTCCCGCTCCCACCACCACCATCACCACCACCTCCGCCAGCACCACCACTACCACCGAGGAGCTGCCCTCCGCCCCCGCGCAGGATCCGCGCACGGAGGATATCACCAGGTTATGAACCAACCTCTCCCCTTCCCCCACCTCCCCAAACTCTCCCTTTCTTCCCCCTCCCCTTCCCCCCCCACCGCTCCCCCTCCCAAACCTCTTCACAAAATGACTCTGGATTATTTATAGAATCTAATATATATAAATATATATATTTTGGTTCTTCCTCCCCCGCACCCCCCGTTTCCCTCCTCATCCCCTTCCCCCCTCCGTAGTTTTCTTCTAATTATTATTATTCTAATTATTATTATTCTAATTATTCTAATTATTATTTTTATTATTATTTTCCCGTGTAACCAACGGGTCCTCCGTGTGTGTGTGTGTGTGCCCCCCACCCCAAAATAAAAACCCCCTTTAGATGCATGTCCGATAGCATGAGGCCAGGTGGTTTGTACCTGCAGGGTGGGTGGGTTTGGGGGTGGCTTTAATTTTTTTTTTTAAACGCCGTTTCAGGGTTTATTTATTTGATTTTTAATTGTTTTTTTAAGCTGTGGGGAGGGCTGAGAAGAGAAGGTTTGGGGGCGGGTGGGGAGCGGGGAGGAAGAGAGTTCATTTGGGTGGATTTAAGGAGAAGATGGAGGGAGAAAAAAAGGAAAATAAGAGGGGAAAAAAGGAAAAAAGAGGAGAATTAAGAAAAGAGAATTAAGGGAGGAAAGAGAATTAGGGGGAGAAAGAATTGGGGGGGGAAGAGAATTGGGGGGGGAAGAGAATTGGGGGGGGAAGAGAATTGGGGGGGGAAGAGAATTGGGGGGGGAAGAGAATTAGGGGGGGAAAGAGAATTAGGGGGGGAGAGAATTAGGGGGGAAAAGAATTAGGGGGGAAAGAATTAGGGGGGAAAGGAGAATTAGGGAAACAAAAAGGAGAACTGGGGGAAAGAGAGAGAATTGAGATGGGTTTTCAACCCCCCACCCCTTCCCCTGCATCACGCACAATGAGCTCCGAAGTTCTTTTGTAGCGGGGATTGTGGTGGTGGTAGTGGTGAGGTTAAAAAATGACAGTTTAGCCAGGGGAAAAATAGGAAAGACTCGGGAAAAAAAGAAAAAATATTTAGGGAGGAAAAAGTAAAGCTTAAAACTTATGATTTTGGGTGGAAAAATACAGTGAACAAAAAGCACAGGAGAGTGGATTTGGCTCGGCCGAGAAATTGAGAGGAAAAGAGGGAGAATAAAAAGAGAGGGAAAGGGGAAAATTCAGGCTAAAAAGCAGCAAAATAAAAATAAAAGGGAAAAAAAAAAAGTGGGGGGTTGGGGCTTTTGGGGTTGTTTTGGGTTGGTTTTTTTTTTTTTTTTTTGGTGGCGGTTCTTTGTGTTTTTTGGATGATTTGCAACCTGCTCATTGTAAAACTTGCAATAAAAGAGTTTTAGTGTCTGTGGAAGTCCCAGTGTTCAATAAAACCAGTCAGTGTCAATTAGTTTTACTTCGACGTCTGGTGACTTATTTAATCCACACCCCCCCCCCTCCCTTCTCCCCTTATTTCCTCTCCAACCCACCCCCAAAATCCCCCCAAATAACCACAATATTAATAGTAATTAATCCAACGCTCTCCCTTCCCCCCTTCCCACCCCGGGGTGATGTGCACTGGGATCCCATCTGCGCCAGTTTGAAGTTGGAAGCAGCCTCCAGCTGCCTCCCAACTCCTGATTTTTGGTGACCTCACGACGCGGTCAGGGACTTGGGGAGGAGGAGGCGGGGGAAATAAATAAACTAATCTCAGAGCCTCCCAAAATGTGGGGGAGGGAAAAAAAAAAGGGAAATTGGGATTCGGGGGAAGGATTTGGGGGAGGGAGGTTGCATTCCAGTTGTGCTTCCTGGATTTTCTCCCCCATCCCGCTGAAAAATTGGTTTGGTTTTAGCTCTCCTCTCCCCGCTTGGAACTTTAGTTTGTGTGTGTGTGTGTGGTGGTTATTTCCTGGAGGTTTTAGGGATTTGTGGTTATTAATAATTATTAGCAATGCTGATTAATTATTAGTAGCTTTACGACCTCCTGTCGTGGGCGCCCTCGCAGTGCCTTCGCTCCAGCCGAAGCGTGGGGAGGAGGAGGAGGGGGGGAGGGGGTCACAGGGAATTTTGCCAGGCAATGAAAAAGCTGTTAAATAATAATAATAACGCTAACAATAATGAGAATAACGACGGTAATAGCGCTAATAACCCTTAATAACTCTAATTCATGGCTCCTGGCCTTTGGGGGGCTGCAAATTAACAGCAGGAGGGGGGAAGGTTTAATGTCTCTGTGTGTGCGTGGGTCCCCCCCTCCCACCTAGGGCAGGGTGTTTGAGCTTCTCCGGTAGGACAGGGGTGAAGGAGGAGGGGAGGTTAGCACCGAACCCCCTCCCCTCTTTTATTTTTTGTGGCTCTTTTAAGCGTTGGAATAATTTTTTAAGGCTTTATTTTAATGCTTTTTATTTGTTAGGCTCAGATTTTATTTCGGAGGTTCAGGGTTGGTTTTTTTTTTTTTTTTTTTTTTTTTTTTTAGGCTTGGTTTCTAATTTTTAGGCTCCGTTTCTGTCTTTAAGGTTTGGTTTCTACGTTTTTAGGCTCGGTTTGGATTATTTGTAGGCTTAGTTTTTATTGTTTAGGCTTTGCTTTTAGTTTTTAGGCTTTGCTTTTAGTTTTTAGGCTTTGCTTTTAGTTTTTAGGCTTACTTGAGGTTTTTTTTTTTAGGCTTGGTTTTCGTTTTTGTGGGCTTAGATTAGGGGGTTTTAGGCTTGGCTTTTTTTGGGGGGGGCTTAGATTAGGGGGTTTTAGGCTTGGCTTTTATTTTTCTAGGCTTAGTTTAGAGAGTTTTAGGCTTGGATTTCATTTTTTAGGCTTAGTTCAGGGGGGTTTAGGCTTGGATTTTTAAAATTATAATTAATATTCCTTTTTTAAAGCTTTGTTTTATTTTTTTTTCTCCTGAGGCTTTCTTTTTAATTTTTGAGGTTCAGTTTTTTTCTGACCTTTGGGTTGGGGAAAAGTTTGCTGTTTAGAAACCCCAGGAGGAGGCCTACTGCCAGTGTCCTTCCCCCCCCAGCCCCCCCAAAACTCAGCCCTGGGTCATGGAGTTGGTGGAGCAGAGGCTTCACGAGCAGCTTTGGGGTTGTTTTTTAGGTTTAATTCCATTTATTTAGTCTTTTTTTGTCTCTCTCCAAGATCGATTTAAGCTGCCATTAAACATCCCCTGGGCTCAACCCCTTTTGTGGGAGCTGGGAACATGGATCTGGGAAGGTTTGATTGGATCCTGAGAGGGTTCCAGGTAAAACTCATCATTTGGGGGGGGGGATTTTTTTTCCTCCCCACCTTTCATTATCCTTTAGGGGTCTTAACCTAAGGGATGAAGGTGGAAGCATAAAACATCAGCCAGGACACGAAACCTTTTTTCCTCTTTATTCTCATTCACAGATCAGGGAAAGGTGCTGGGAGCCACTTAGGATTTTTTCCACCCCCTAAAGGAAAGATCCCACACAGATGAGGCAATAAACAGCACCCCCCCAAGCTCGACCCATGGGGAAGCGGGGGTTGGGGGTGTGTGTGGGGGGTGTTTGATATATTTTTTTAGGAAAAAAAAAATCAAAGGGTAGGAAAGAAAAATAGGGAAAACAGGGGAGAAAAGGCACCAGAGAGGGGAGAAAATGAGGTTTAATGTGCAAAAAAAGTAGCAGAACTGCGGGGAAAGATCAGCCCCACCTGCTGGGGGTGAGTGTCCCCCAAACCCCCAACATTGAGGCAGGGCAGCCCTCCAGATCTCCTCTGGGGTTGGGGGGGAGGGCAGAGCTGGATGTCTGCAGGCTGGACTGGGGAAGGAGGAGGGTGGGAGGAAGGAGCCTCGCTCTAGGTTGGGTTGCTCCCCCCTTTTTTTTAGGGATGTTGGAGTTTAGAGTTGGGTTTTTTTTGGGGGGGGTGGTGAATCCCCTCCCTCCGGAGGTGGCAGGTCCCTTGGATGCCAGGGACATTGCCTTGTACTTCCCTCAGCCCCGAGACAGGGAGCAGGGCTGGGAGGTGGGGCTGTAAATAGGAGAAAATGGGGATAGAAAGGGAGGGAAAGGAGAAATAAAGGGAAAAAATAGGGAAATAAAGGGGAAAAAGGAAAGGGGGAGGGGAAGGAAGGAAAATAGGGGTGAGGAGGACAAGGACATAAAGGGTAGAAAGAAGAAAAAATGGGAATATAGGTAAAAGGGGGAATGGGAAAAAAGGAAAAGAAAAAAGGATAATAAAAGGGAAAGAAGAGGGGAAAGGAGAGGAAAGTCATAAAAGAAGCAAAGAACATAAAGATAAAGAAGGGGAAATGGGGAAGAAGAGGGAGAAAGGAGAAATCAAGGGGAGAAATTAAAAGGAAAATGAAGATAAAAAGGAGGAAAGGAGAAAAAAGAGGGAGAAGGGGGAAAAAAGAGGGAGAGAGGGAGATAAAGATGAAGAAAGGAAGAGGAAAAGGGCTGAGTACAAAAGGAAAAGCTAAAAATGAAAAAAAAAGAAGGGCAAGGGGAGAAAAGGGGGAAAGAAGAGAGAAGAAGGGGGGGGATGAGGAAAGAGGGAAAACAGTGAAATAGGGGTGAAGGGAGAAAAAAAAGGGGGGGAAGGGTGAAAAGGAGGGGAAAGGAGAGAAAAAAAGGAGAAAAGGGGGGAAGGGAGGAAGGGAAGAAGAGATGAGGAAAAGAGGGATAAAAGGGAATAAAAAGGAGGGGAAAGGGGAAAAAGGGGGAAAGCAGGGTGAAAGAAAGGAAAAAGAGAAGAGGAGAGGAGAAGAGGGGAGGGGAGAAAGGAAAAAATAAAAGGAAAAGAGGGGTGAAAGGAGGGGAAAGTTAAAGAAAAAGAAAGGGAAAAGAGGAGGGAAAGGGGGGAAAAATAGGGGGAAAAGGAGGAAAAATAGGGGGGGGGAAGGGAGCGAGGTCTGTGGACGCTGCAGGCAGCCCGAGCTCGGTGCCTTTCTCTCCTCTCGCTACCTCCACTCGAGGCTGGCAAAGGAGGTTGGGAGGCTGGGGGGTGAGCGTCCAGCCCGGGTTCACCGAGAGGGCAACTTTTGAGTGCCAGCAGCTCCTCGGGGGCGAGCAGGTTGACCCCGGAGCCCTCCTGACCCGCTGCCTCCCCCGCCTTGTCCCCTCCGTGTCTGCCGACACCCATTCGGAGGCTCTCCAGCGCTCTTTGGAGGCTTTGTGGGTTTTGCCATAGTGATGGGGTGGATGGGGAGGGGGAGGCTGTGGGCTGTGGGCTGTGGTGGGGAGCTGGGGGTGGGGGGTGTTGGGGGCAGATGTGATGCGTGTTTTGGCATTGTCTCCTCGCCAAAATAACCCGGGAGAAAAGGGTGAAGTGGCGGGCAAACTTCTCGGCCTCCTTTTCCATCAGAGATGCTCTGTCTTCCCGGCTGGTCCAGGAGAGCTCCAGCCACGTGAGTAAAACCCCCATTGCAGGGATTAAAAAAAAAAACCCAAAACAGCCAAAAAAAGTCCAAACAAAAAAAATTATTTAAATAGCTAAAAAAACTAAAAAACAAAAAGGACAGAATAATTTAAATTATTAAAAAAAAAAGAAGAAAAGAAGAAAAATGGAGGGAAAGAATTCAAGTGATAAAAAAAAAAAAATTAAGATAGTCTTGGAAAAAAAACTCCTGAAACAAAAAACAATCAGGATTTAAGAAGGAAATAGTTGGGGAAAGGTAATGATTGGGAAAGGGAAATGATTGTAAAATGGAAATGCTCGTGAAACCGAAATAATTGGGAAAAAAATAATAATTGGGTAATTGGGAATGGAAAATGATTGGTAATGGGAAATGATTGAGAAAGGGAAATGATTGGGAAAGGGAAATGATTGGGAAAGGGAAATGATCGGGAAAGGGAAGGGCTTAAAAAGAGAATAACTGTAAAAAAAAAGGATTGTAAAATATATTGTTAAAAAGGAGTTTAAAAGGAAAATGATTGAAAGAGAAAATAATGGAAAAAATGGAGAACAATTGGAAAAGAGAAAAGAGAACAGAACTGAAAGGGGGAAAGTAAGTTGAAAGGAGAAAATTATTTGAAATGGAAAACAATTTCGAAAGAGAAAATAATTTCAAAAGAGAAAATAATTTAAGAAGAGAAAATGTTAACGAAAAAGAAAACAGGAGTAAAAAAAAAAAGAGAATCAAATATGGAAAGGTGAAATATTGAAAGGTGAAAAAAACCGAGGGAAAAAAAGAGGAAATAAAGATGAGAAAGTGACTAAAATTTAAGAAAAAATATAGAAATGGGGGAAATAATTTTTAAAAAGATAAAATCTATTATTTATTTTGAAAGACAAAATCCTCAAGAAAAAAATGGGAAATAATTAAAAAGAAAGAAAAATAAAGGAGAAAAAAAAAACCAAACAAAAAAGCAGAGCCTCTGGAAGTTTGGGGGAATTGGGGATGAAAATCAGGACGCAAACAGGAGCGCGGGGAAGGGGTGAGGTGGTGGTGGTCGTGGGGGACACGACACAGAATTTTTCCTTCTGGAACACCCCCACGACCCCGCGTTCATGCCGGAGCTGCGGGACAGACAGACGGGACGGAGGGACAGAGAAAAGGATGGAAGCCATAACCACCCCCCCTCCCCTTCCCACCACCTCCCAAACTCATCCTTGGGCTGTATCCCAACCCTGGCACCTATGGATGTGGCTACAGGAGGTGTGGGCCCCCTCCTCCCGCCCTCATTTCCCCTTTTTCCTTTGATTTTTGGGCTATAAACCTCCCAACAAGGTGTTTCTGGAGGTTCCAATGAACATCTGAGGTCAGGGCTGGGGGTGTCTCCCCCTTCCCTTTTTTTATTCTCTTCCACCCCAATTTGTTTTGAAGTTTCCTGATAAGTTTTTGGTGGTTTGTTTTGGTTTTTTTTTTTTTTTTTTTTTTTCCCTGTACCGGTTCCTTTCGGCTTTATTTTAGGTGATTTATTTCTTCCCACCCTCCCCCCTCCCCGCCCTTAAGTACCTTCGCGAAGGGTAAGAGGCTTCCAAAGTCGTTTTAAGGAGGGTTTGGAATGGCAATAAAAAAAAAAAAAAAAAAAAAAAAAGGAAGAAGGGGGGAAAGAGGGAGAGGGAAAGATGAAGAAGACTTTGGAAAGAGGACGAGGTGGCAACTCCGCTTCGATTCCCATCAGCAAGGTGGGGAAAAAAAAAAAAGAAGGTGGAAAAAAAATATAAAAATACTAAAAAGAACAGTTCCT